>NW_021822521.1:222500-276662 GCF_901001165.1 Salmo trutta
CACTAACCACACAGAGCTGAACACAACCTGCCATGCTGTCACTAACCACACAGAGCTGAACACAACCTGCCATGCTGTCACTAAAGAGACCCAGACGGAGCACGTTAAGGCATATGGAAGGAATAGAGGCAGGGACCCAGACGGAGCACATTAAGGCATACGGAAGGAATAGAGGCAGGGACCCAGACGGAGCACGTTAAGGTATACGGAAGGAATAGAGGCAGGGACCCAGATGGAGCACGTTAAGGCATACGGAAGGAATAGAGGCAGGGACCCAGACGGAGCACGTTAAGGCATATGGAAGGAATAGAGGCAGGGACCCAGACGGAGCACGTTAAGGTATACGGAAGGAATAGAGACAGGGACCCAGACGGAGCACGTTAAGGTATATGGAAAGAATAGAGGCAGGGACCCAGACGGAGCACGTTAAGGTATACGGAAGGAATAGAGACAGGGACCCAGACGGAGCACGTTAAGGTATATGGAAGGAATAGAGGCAGGGACCCAGACGGAGCACGTTAAGGTATATGGAAGGAATAGAGGCAGGGACCCAGACGGAGCACGTTAAGGTATACGGAAGGAATAGAGGCAGGGACCCAGATGGAGCACGTTAAGGTATACGGAAGGAATAGAGGCAGGGACCCAGATGGAGCACGTTAAGGCATACGGAAGGAATAGAGGCAGGGACCCAGACGGAGCACGTTAAGGTATACGGAAGGAATAGAGGCAGGGACCCAGATGGAGCACGTTAAGGTATACGGAAGGAATAGAGGCAGGGACCCAGACGGAGCACGTTAAGGTATACGGAAGGAATAGAGGCAGGGACCCAGATGGAGCACGTTAAGGCATATGGAAGGAATAGAGGCAGGGACCCAGATGGAGCACGTTAAGGTATACGGAAGGAATAGAGGCAGGGACCCAGATGGAGCACGTTAAGGCATATGGAAGGAATAGAGGCAGGGACCCAGATGGAGCACGTTAAGGCATATGGAAGGAATAGAGGCAGGGACCCAGATGGAGCACGTTAAGGCATACGGAAGGAATAGAGGCAGGGACCCAGACGGAGCACGTTAAGGTATACGGAAGGAATAGAGGCAGGGACCCAGATGGAGCACGTTAAGGTATACGGAAGGAATAGAGGCAGAGAATAGAGGCAGGGACCCAGACGGAGCGCGTTAAGGCATACGGAAGGAATAGAGGCAGGGACCCAGACGGAGCACGTTAAGGTATATGGAAGGAATAGAGGCAGGGACCCAGATGGAGCACGTTAAGGCATATGGAAGGAATAGAGGCAGGGACCCAAACGGAGCACGTTAAGGCATATGGAAGGAATAGAGGCAGGGACCCAGACGGAGCACGTTAAGGCATACGGAAGGAATAGAGGCAGGGACCCAGACGGAGCACGTTAAGGTATACGGAAGGAATAGAGGCAGGGACCCAGACAGAGCACGTTAAGGCATACAGAAGGAATAGAGGCAGGATCTGGTTTTAATATTGGAACAGATCTCAAATCTCCTGTGTTTAGAGAGATAAACGGAGAGAGCAGGAGACAGAGACAGAGAGAGAGACAGAGAGAGAGAGAGAGAGAGAGAGACAGAGGGGGACAGAGAGAGGGGGGAGGGAGATAGAGAAAGGAAGAGAGAGAGAGAGAGAGAGAGACAGAGGGGGACAGAGAGAGGGGGGAGGGAGATAGAGAAAGGAAGAGAGAGAGACAGAAAGACAGAGGGGACAGAGAGAGGGGGGAGGGAGATAGAGAAAGGAAGAGAGAGAGACAGAAAGACAGAGGGGACAGAGAGAGGGGGGAGGGAGATAGAGAAAGGAAGAGAGAGAGACAGAAAGACAGAGGGGACAGAGAGAGGGGGGAGGGAGATAGAGAAAGGAAGAGAGAGAGACAGAAAGACAGAGGGGACAGAGAGAGGGGGGAGGGAGATAGAGAAAGGAAGAGAGAGAGACAGAAAGACAGAGGGGACAGAGAGAGGGGGGAGGGAGATAGAGAAAGAGAGAGATAGGAAGAGCTGAGGATTTGGTGGATTTGAAGATAAGCTCCTGTGTGAGGTTTGGGGAGATGGAAATGGGCAATAAAAGAGAAAATAGAGAAAGTACTTAAAGCTTGACGCTAAGAAGTGGCAGCCACACTGTCAGAGCACGGGAGGAACATAACTACTCTAAGAAGTGACATAGCAACACTGTCAGAGCACGGGAGGAACATAACTACTCTAAGAAGTGACATAGCAACACTGTCAGAGCACGGGAGGAACATAACTACTCTAAGAAGTGACATAGCAACACTGTCAGAGCACGGGAGGAACATAACTACTCTAAGAAGTGACATAGCAACACTGTCAGAGCACGGGAGGAACATAACTACTCTAAGAAGTGACATAGCAACACTGTCAGAGCACGGGAGGAACATAACTACTCTAAGAAGTGACATAGCAACACTGTCAGAGCATTGGAGGAACACAACTACTCTAAGAAGTGACATAGCAACACTGTCAGAGCACGGGAGGAACATAACTACTCTAAGAAGTGACATAGCAACACTTTCAGAGCACGGGAGGAACATAACTACTCTAAGAAGTGACATAGCAACACTGTCAGAGCACAGGAGGAACACAACTACTCTAAGAAGTGACATAGCAACACTGTCAGAGCACGGGAGGAACACAACTACTCTAAGAAGTGACATAGCAACACTGTCAGAGCACGGGAGGAACATAACTACTCTAAGAAGTGACATAGCAACACTGTCAGAGCACGGGAGGAACACAACTACTCTAAGAAGTGACATAGCAACACTGTCAGAGCACGGGAGGAACATAACTACTCAACATGAAGGAGAAGGCCTAGTTAAAAACACATGGACATTAAACTATAACATGAAGGAGAAGGCCTAGTTAAAAAGACATGTACATTCAGCTATAACATGAAGGAGAAGGCCTAGTTAAAAACACATGGACATTAAACTATAACATGAAGGAGAAGGCCTAGTTAAAAACACATGGACATTCAGCTATAACATGAAGGAGAAGGCCTAGTCAAAAACACATGGACATTCAGCTATAACATGAAGGAGAAGGCCTAGTTAAAAACACATGGACATTCAGCTATAACATGAAGGAGAAGGCCTAGTCAAAAACACATGGACATTCAGCCATAACATGAAGGAGAAGGCCTAGTCAAAAACACATGGAGTTGGTAAAGGAGAAGTGCTACTCACTGAGCAGAGACTCGATGACCACCCTGTAGAGGTCAGCCTGACGATGGGGCTGCCACTGGACACACATACTGGACATCATCACCTGGTAGGTGTTCAGGTTGGTCACGCCCAGATACACTGAGGAGAGAGAGACAGAGACAGAGACAGAGACAGAGACAGAGACAGAGGAGAGAGAGAGAGACAGAGACAGAAAGAGAGAGAGAGAGACAGAGAGAGAGACAGAGAGAGAGGAGAGAGAGAGAGAGAGAGAGACAGAGAGAGAGAGAGAGAGAGAGAGAGAGAGAGGAGAGAGAGAGGAGAGAGAGCGAGGAGAAAGAGACAGACAGAGAGAGAGAGGAGAGAGAGGAGAGAGAGAGGAGAGAGAGGAGAGAGAGAGGAGAGAGAGAGTGATAGAGAGCGAGAGAGAGAGACAGAGAGAGAGAGACAGAGAGAGAGTGAGACGGAGAGAGAGGAGAGAGAGAGAGAGAGGAGAGAGAGAGATTTTCTAGACAATCACGATGACAGAAGAACATCACTATTACCATTACCATCACACGATCACAATCACATCAAATCACAATCACATCAAATCACAATCACATCACATCACTATCACAATCACATCACTATTACTATCACATCACATCAAATCAAATCACTATCACATCACTATCACATCACAATCACATCAAATCACATCACATCACATCACTATCACATCACATCAAATCACATCGCTATCACATCAAATAACAATCACATCAAATCACTATCACAATCACATCAAATCACATCAAATCACTATCACATCACAATCACATCACTATCAAATCACATCGCTATCACATCACTATCACATCAAATCACATCACTATCACATCACTATCACATCAAATAACAATCACATCAAATCACTATCACAATCACATCAAATCACATCAAATCACTATCACATCACAATCACATCACAATCACATCACATCAAATCACATCAAATAACAATCACATCACATCAAATCACTATCACATCACATCAAATCACGATCACATCAAATCACAATCACGATCACAATCATGACCCCACCACATCACTATCTACAGTAACATCATGAAGGAACTGAAGCCAACAGCTGACGGAGAATTGCAATCTTTCAACCTATCTAATCGTAATCACAGATAAAGACCAGGAAGCTGATAGTATTGATAAGGTGTCATAATGAAACACAATCAATCCAGCTGTGTAGGCATGTGTGTCTTTAAGGAATTCATTTCATCCACTCAAATAAATAACTCATTGTGATTTATGGGAAGAATCAATATGAACCAATGTCCAACTTCTGAGTCCTATCCAACTCGCATTTGTTATCTAAGAAAAGAAAGGCTATTAATCTTAGTGATTAAATAGTATATGACGTTTTGATAGAGAGCAATAAGTTCAAATCTATTCCCCAATCTTTATGAAAGCTATTAGGAACCGTAAACAGTTTATAGAGTGTAAACAGTCTCTAGCAACTTCTCTATTCCGCACAACAAACATGTTCTGAAAAACAAAAGCTGCAACAACAAACTAATCTTTTTAAATTATTATTCATTGTTTCATTTTAGAGGAGCAGAAGTTGTTTCCATCTGATTTACACTATACAGTTTTCAACGAAATTTCAATGAATCATACAGCTAAACAATCTGACAAAGTAACATATGAATTTCTAGAACAGAACGACAACATGTAACAGCCATAAAATCAAAGAGCTATGACACAGCTGTCATTAAGACACATCGTATTCACATTCTACAACTACTATATCTATACAGTTTGTTACCTGTCTTCCGAAAGGGAAAGTCATGAAAACACTTGGCAGGTGGATTATCTTTCCTCCTTGTGAATAATGTATGTGACAGCCTTTGGATTTGTCCTAAATAGCATCCTATTCCCTATAGAGTGCACTACTTTTGACCAGAGTCCTATGGGAGCACTATATAGGAAATAGGGAACTGTTTGAGACCAGAGTCCTGCACTATATAGGGAATAGGGAACCGTTTGAGACCAGAGTCCTGCACTATATAGGGAATAGGGAACCGTTTGAGACCAGAGTCCTGCACTATATAGGGAATAGGGAACCGTTTGAGACCAGAGTCCTGCACTATATAGGGAATAGGGAACTGTTTGAGACCAGAGTCCTGCACTATATAGGCAATAGGGAACCGTTTGAGACCAGAGTCCTGCACTATATAGGGAATAGGGAACCGTTTGCGACCAGAGTCCTACACTATATAGGGAATAGGGAACTGTTTGAGACCAGAGTCCTATGGGAGCACTATATAGGGAATAGGGAACCGTTTGAGACCAGAGTCCTGCACTATATAGGGAATAGGGAACCGTTTGAGACCAGAGTCCTGCACTATATAGGGAATAGGGAACCGTTTGAGACCAGAGTCCTGCACTATATAGGGAATAGGGAACCGTTTGAGACCAGAGTCCTGCACTATATAGGGAATAGGGAACCGTTTGAGACCAGAGTCCTGCACTATATAGGGAATAGGGAACCGTTTGAGACCAGAGTCCTGCACTATATAGGGAATAGGGAACCGTTTGAGACCAGAGTCCTACACTATATAGGGAATAGGGAACCGTTTGAGACCAGAGTCCTGCACTATATAGGGAATAGGGAACCGTTTGCGACCAGAGTCCTGCACTATATAGGCAATAGGGAACTGTTTGAGACCAGAGTCCTGCACTATATAGGGAATAGGGAACCGTTTGCGACCAGAGTCCTACACTATATAGGGAATAGGGAACCGTTTGAGACCAGAGTCCTGCACTATATAGGCAATAGGGAACCGTTTGCGACCAGAGTCCTGCACTATATAGGCAATAGGGAACTGTTTGAGACCAGAGTCCTGCACTATATAGCGAATAGGGAACCGTTTGCGACCAGAGTCCTACACTATATAGGGAATAGGGAACCGTTTGCGACCAGAGTCCTACACTATATAGGGAATAGGGAACCGTTTGCGACCAGAGTCCTGCACTATATAGGGAATAGGGAACCGTTTGAGACCAGAGTCCTACACTATATAGGGAATAGGGAACCGTTTGAGACCAGAGTCCTATGGGAGCACTATATAGCGAATAGGGAACCGTTTGCGACCAGAGTCCTGCACTATATAGGCAATAGGGAACCGTTTGAGACCAGAGTCCTGCACTATATAGGGAATAGGGAACCGTTTGCGACCAGAGTCCTACACTATATAGGGAATAGGGAACTGTTTGAGACCAGAGTCCTGCACTATATAGGGAATAGGGAACCGTTTGAGACCAGAGTCCTGCACTATATAGGGAATAGGGAACCGTTTGAGTCCAGAGTCCTGCACTATATAGGGAATAGGGAACCGTTTGAGACCAGAGTCCTACACTATATAGGGAATAGGGAACCGTTTGCGACCAGAGTCCTGCACTATATAGGGAATAGGGAACTGTTTGAGACCAGAGTCCTATGGGAGCACTATATAGGAAATAGGGAACTGTTTGAGACCAGAGCCCTGCACTATATAGGGAATAGGGAACCGTTTGAGACCAGAGTCCTGCACTATATAGGGAATAGGGAACCATTTGAGACCAGAGTCCTGCACTATATAGGGAATAGGGAACCGTTTGAGACCAGAGTCCTATGGGAGCACTATATAGGCAATAGGGAACCGTTTGAGACCAGAGTCCTGCACTATATAGGGAATAGGGAACCGTTTGAGACGCAGTCTTTAACTTCCTTATACGACCCTTATTAATGAGCTGTATGTATGCATGGACAGACAGCCACTCTGCCACACTAGGGGCACAAACCTATGGAAGACAAGAGTCAAAACCAGGTACAATTGAGCTATTTGTGCATTTAATTATTTAAAGGTCAAACTGACAATGCATTAAATATTGATAGGAATCTTGGCGGTGCATATGCAGATATAATTATAAAGCCTGCGTGAGGAGATGAACTACTGTACAGTGTGTTTGGGGTGAAAGAGAGACTGCAACGCATCATAAGTCATTTGTGTCACGACTTAAATTCCTCTCTCTATAATGGAATAGCTGCCTTGTACAGCGGTGGTGGTGGGGAGGGGGTCCACTTATAGCCACATAGAGATGTGCTGCATACATTTAATGCTCAGTATATATCAATTCATGCATTATTCATTAATTCAGTCAGCCATTCACTCATTAATTCAGTCAGCCATTCATTCATTCATTGTACATGTATAATATGTATCCAACTATAGACATATTGGGCTCCCGAGGGGCGCAGCGGTCTAAGGCACTGCATCTCAGTGCAAGAGGTGTCACTACACTCCCTGGTTCGAATCCAGGCTGTATCACATCCGGCCATGATTGGGAGTCCCATAGGGTGGCTCACAATTGGCCGAGCTTAGTCCAGGTTTGGCCGGTCTAGGTCCTCATTGTAAATAAGAATTTGTTCTTAACTGACTTGTCTAGTTAAATAAAAATAATACATATATATATTACTCTGGGTTCAGCTTCCCATTATGGATTGGCAGTATGTCCTGGTTCTGCCAGTTATTATATCCGTATGTCTCCTGTCCCTGGAACATCTCATCTGACTGAGCTCCGATGAAAACGCAGCTCTTCTCAGGTAGTCACACAGCAGGATGCTGATGTGACGCTCTGCTGACAGCCAGAAGGACATTATGAAAAAGACAATCTATTTACTTTTGATGAGAAAAGCTCCAAAAAGCATGTATTACTTTACGATGCACCTGCTGATATCACATTTATATGCAAACGGGTGTAAATTTCCCCAACTGTCTGTCTGAATATTGATATTCTCAGCTGTCCGTCAGGGTGGTGAAATCCTCTTCAACAAACAAAGGGAATCTTATGTTATCAGCATAATGTAATGCAAACAGAATACAAAGCTATGTATTACACTTCCTTAAAGCTTAGTCTCCATGGGCTTTGCATTATGGGGATGAATCACATGTATCTTTACAAACTGGTTCAGAGGAGCAGACATACACTATACATACAAAAGTATGTGGACACCCCTTCAAATGAGTGGATTCTATTTTAGCCACACCCGTTGCTGACAGGTGTATAACATTCAGCACATGACCATGCAATCTCCATAGACAAACATTGGCAGTATAATGGCTTTACTGAAGAGCTTAGTGACTTTCAAAGTAGCACCACCATAGGATGCCACTTTTCCAACAAGTCAGTTCGTCAAATTTCTGCCCTGCTAGAGCTGCTCCGGGTCAACTGTAAGTGCTGTTATTGTGAAGTGGAAATGTCTAGGTGCAACAACGGCTCAGCCACAAAGTGGTAGGCCACACAAGCTCACAGAACGGGACCGCCGAGTGCTGAAGCGTGTAGCGCGTAAAAATCATCTGTCCTCGGTTGCAACACTCACTACCGAGTTCCAAACTGCCTCTGGAAGCAATGTCAGCACAAGAACTGTTCGTCAGGAGCTTAATGAAATGGGTTTCCATGGCCGAGCAGCCGCACACAAGCCTAAGATCCCCATGCGCAATGTCAAGTGTCGGCTGGATTGGTGTAAAGCTCATCGCCATATATATAAACAAGTATGTGGACCTGCCCCAATGCATAATGCCAACTGTAAAGTTTGGTGGAGGAGGAATAATGGTCTGGGGCTGTTCTTCATGGTTCGGGCTAGGCCCCTTAGTTCCAGTGAAGAGAAATATTAACGCTACAGCATACATTACATTCTAGATGATTCTGTGCTTCCAACTTTGTGGCAACTGTTTGGGGAAGGCCCTTTCCTGTTTCAGCATGACAATGCCCCCATGCACAAAGCGAGGTCCATACAGAAATGGTTTGTCGAGTACAGTGTGGAAGAACTTGACTGGCCTTCACAGAGCCCTGACCTTAACCCCATCGAACACCTTTGGGATTAATTGGAACGCCGACTGCGAGCCAGGCCTAATCACCCTACATCAGTGCCCGACCTCACTAATGTTCTTGTGGCTGAATGGAAGCAGGTCCCCGCAGCAATGTTCCAACATCTAGTGGAAAGCCTTCCCAGAAGAGTGGAGGCTGTTATAGCAGCAATGTTCCACCATCTAGTGGAAAGCCTTCCCAGAAGAGTGGAGGCTGTTATAGCAGCAAAGGGGGGACCAACTCCATAATAATGTCCACGATTTCGGAATGAGATGTTCGACAAGCAGGTGTCCACATACTTTTAGTCATGTAGTGTACTACACTTTGAGAACAAACATTTAACATGTCATCCAAAGTGGCTGCTTGGTATTGGCAGTTGAAAGAGTCAATTCAAAAATGGACCCTAACCCTGAGGTCCCCTTTGTTGTGGTCTTGAATTGGAACTACAACAGGAGTCTACCTAAACTACCTACACACCATTCACCAGCCCTAACATGTATTAGTGGTGTGTGTGGGGGTTCGCTGGATCCTGTGGTGTAGGAGGTGCTGACATACACACACATACAGGGTCAGCAACACACACACACACACGCACACACACACAGGGTCAGCAACACACACACACACACGCATACACACACACACACGCATACACACAACCTGACCAATAGAGCCAATGTATTACATGTCTTGGCGGTGCCCTGGAGTGGTTGGCTGGATCCCGTGGTGTAGGAAGAGATGACCTTCACAGTGTACTCAGTGTCACTCTGCAGGTTCAGGATCAGCATGGTGTTGACGTCGTCTCCCACAAAAGTCTCCAGAGCTGACCCCGGCACTGTAGGAAACACAGAGACTGGCTCAGCTACACACACACACACACACACACACACACACACACACACACACACACACACACACAGAGAGAGACACACACACACAGAGACACACAGAGACACACAGAGACACACAGAGACACACACACAGAGACACACACAGAGACACACAGAGACACACAGAGACACACACACACACACAGAGACACACACAGACACACACAGAGACACACAGAGACACACAGAGACACACACACACACACACACATATCATGTTGCACCTAAAGTTCCAACCAAATGTATTTGAGGACAATCTGGAAAATGAGGAAGGGAGGCACTGGCAGAGAGAAGGGAAGAAGGGCATGGAACATGTATATTGTAGTGAGAGTAAGCACCTCTCCACTAACAGACAGAGGCAGAGCCCCCTGTTCCTCTTGTTGTAGAAGGCATTCAATCTAGGTGGAGGACCCGTTTCTCTGAACCACAGTGCAGGGTATTAAATCTAGTTGGAGGAACCATTTCTCTGGACCACAGGGCAGGGTATTAAATCTAGGTGGAGGACCCATTTCTCTGGACCACAGGGCAGGGTATTAAATCTAGTTGGAGGACCCATTTCTCTGGACCACAGGGCAGGGTATTAAATCTAGTTGGAGGACCCATTTCTCTGGACCACAGGGCAGGGTATTAAATCTAGTTGGAGGACCCATTTCTCTGGACCACAGGGCAGGGTATTAAATCTAGGTGGAGGAACCATTTCTCTGGACCACAGGACAGGGTATTAAATCTAGTTGGAGGACCCATTTCTCTGGACCACAGGACAGGGTATTAAATCTAGGTGGAGGACCCGTTTCTCTGGACCACAGGACAGGGTATTACATCTAGGTGGAGGAACCATTTCTCTGGACCACAGGACAGTTTAAAGAGCTTCTAATAGAAAGCAGAGGCTCACACAGTCACAAGATGCAACCCAAATGACAACCAATCCCCTATGTAGTGCACTACTTTTGATCGGAGCCCTTTGGATCCTTGTCAAAAGTAGTGCACTATATAGGGAATAGGGTCCCCATAGGGCTCTGGTCAAAAGTAGTGCACTACATAGGGACCAGGTTTCCATTTGGAACATAACCACAGACTCTTTCTTCTTTCTGTTCTCATGTGGTTTCTCCATGTAGGAAACAAAGCTGAGGGATATTTCCCCACACGCTGTGTTACACCCACATCAAGCCTTCTGTTTACAATGGAAAAGACCAAGACGGCAGACTGAATAATGGTGTTTAAAAGACTGTCAAGGACGGCAGACTGAATAATGGTGTTTAAAAGACTGTCAAGGACGGCAGACTGAATAATGGTGTTTAAAAGACTGTCAAGGACGGCAGACTGAATAATGGTGTTTAAAAGACTGTCAAGGACGGCAGACTGAATAATGGTGTTTAAAAGACTGTCTGGGACGGCAGACTGAATAATGGTGTTTAAAAGACTGTCTGGGACGGCAGACTGAATAATGGTGTTTAAAACACTGACTGGGACGGTAGACTGAATAATGGTGTTTAAAAGACTGTCAAGGACGGCAGACTGAATAATGGTGTTTAAAAGACTGTCTGGGACGGCAGACTGAATAATGGTGTTTAAAAGACTGTCTGGGACGGCAGACAGAATAATGGTGTTTAAAAGACTGTCTGAGACGGCAGACTGAATAATGGTGTTTAAAAGACTGACTGAGACGGCAGACTGAATAATGGTGTTTAAAAGATTGAAACGTTAAAGAGAGGTGTGTATTGTAACATGTGTATTGTAACGTGTGAATTGTAATATGTGTGTATTGTAACATGTGTGAATTGTAACAGGTGTGTATTGTAACATGTGTATTGTAACATGTGTATTGTAATATGTGTGTATTGTAACATGTGTGAATTGTAACAGGTGTGTATTGTAACAGGTGTGTATTGTAACAGGTGTGTATTTACATTTACATTTAAGTCATTTAGCAGACACTCTTATCCAGAGCGACTTACAAATTGTATTGTAACATGTGTGTATTGTAACGTGTGTATTGTAACCGGTGTGTATTGTAACAGGTGTGTATTGTAACAGGTGTGTATTGTAACAGGTGTGTATTGTAAAAGTTGTGTATTGTAACAGGTGTGTATTGTAACAGGTGTGTATTGTAACATGTGTGTATTGTAACAAGTGTGTATTGTAACAGGTGTGTATTGTAACAGGTGTGTATTGTAACGTGTGTATTGTAACAGGTGTGTATTGTAACAGGTGTGTATTGTAACAGGTGTGTACTGTAACAGGTGTGTATTGTAACAGGTGTGTATTGTAACAGGTGTGTATTGTAACAGGTGTGTACTGTAACAGGTGTGTATTGTAACAGGTGTTTATTGTAACAGGTGTGTATTGTAACAGGTGTGTATTGTAACAGGTGTGTATTGTAACAAGTGTGTATTGTAACAGGTGTGTATTGTAACAGGTGTGTATTGTAACATGCGTGTATTGTAACAAGTGTGTATTGTAACAGGTGTGTATTGTAACAGGTGTGTATTGTAACGTGTGTATTGTAACCGGTGTGTATTGTAACAGGTGTGTATTGTAACAGGTGTGTATTGTAACAGGTGTGTACTGTAACAGGTGTGTATTGTAACAGGTGTGTATTGTAACAGGTGTGTATTGTAACAGGTGTGTATTGTAACAAGTGTGTATTGTAACAGGTGTGTATTGTAACAGGTGTGTATTGTAACAGGTGTGTATTGTAACAGGTGTGTATTGTAACAGGTGTGTACTGTAACAGGTGTGTATTGTAACAGGTGTGTATTGTAACAGGTGTGTATTGTAACAGGTGTGTACTGTAACAGGTGTGTATTGTAACAGGTGTGTACTGTAACAGGTGTGTATTGTAACAGGTGTGTATTGTAACAGGTGTGTATTGTAACAGGTGTGTATTGTAACAGGTGTGTATTGTAACAGGTGTGTACTGTAACAGGTGTGTATTGTAACAGGTGTGTATTGTAACAGGTGTGTATTGTAACAGGTGTGTATTGTAACAGGTGTGTACTGTAACAGGTGTGTACGTACCAGATGTGGGTTGGTAGACTACCCTGAAGCCCAAGGTGGGAGAAGGAGGCGTGTCCCAGGTGATGCGGAAGCGGCTGAACCACTCCTCAGACACCCTCAGGTTGCTAGGCGCTGAGAGGGGCACTGACAAAACAAGAGTAGTAGAGAAACTGTCACTTATACACTGTGGTTTACGGTAAAATGGTGAAGATGCGGTTCAAAAAGATTGGTAGAGAAACTGTCCCTTATACACTGTGGTTTGCGGTACACTGTTAGGCTGCAGTCAATTGTTATGGTATTGCACCAATATGCAAAACACAGATTCCATCCATCCAAAACATTGAGAGTTATTAAAGTCATATGTATGTGTGATTTATGATTTACTATTGGGTTTTTACAAGGTTTGGGGTTTCATTTGGAATACAAGCTAGCCAAAGCCAAAGGGACTGTACTCTCTCTGCTCTCTACTTTAAAAACATATTTGACTTATATTCACTGTGGCATTTTCATAAAATGTTTAAAGAGGAGACAATCGTAGTCTGAAAAAGCACCCCTATCCCTATAGACGGCACTACTTTTGGTCTGAGCCTTATGGGCCGTGCAGCGGTACACAAGTACAATTTGAGACGGTCCAGTCACACAGATGTCTTAGGTGACAAAGATCCGGATGGATATTGTTATTTATCAGCGTAGTAACAAAACCCCCCACCTCGCGACCCATGCAACCCTAAACAGTTCACACTGTTCACACCCTTCTTGTTGGCAGAAACATTGCAGTTTTAAAGCTCATTTCCTGCATTTCTACACATTATGCCATGGAGCGAAGAGAAAATGGAGCAGTTTTAAAACTAATTTCCTGCATTTCTACACATTATGCCATGGAGCGAAGAGAAAATGGAGCAGTTTTAAAGCTAATTTCATGCATTTCTACACATTATGCCATGGAGCGAAGGGAAAATGTAGCAGTTTTAAAACTAATTTCCTGCATTTCTACACATTATGCCATGGAGCGAAGAGAAAATGTAGCAGTTTTAAAACTAATTTCCTGCATTTCTACACATTATGCCATGGAGCGAAGGGAAAATGTAGCAGTTTTAAAACTAATTTCCTGCATTTCTACACATTATGCCATGGAGCGAAGGGAAAATGTAGCAGTTTTAAAACTAATTTCCTGCATTTCTACACATTATGCCATGGAGCGAAGAGAAAATGGAGCAGTTTTAAAGCTAATTTCATGCATTTCTACACATTATGCCATGGAGCGAAGGGAAAATGTAGCAGTTTTAAAACTAATTTCCTGCATTTCTACACATTATGCCATGGAGCGAAGCGGAAATGGAGCAGTTTTAAAACTAATTTCCTGCATTTCTACACATTATGCCATGGAGCGAAGGGAAAATGTAGCAGTTTTAAAACTAATTTCCTGCATTTCTACACATTATGCCATGGAGCGAAGCGGAAATGGAGCAGTTTTAAAACTAATTTCCTGCATTTCTACACATTCATTTCCTGCATTTCTACACATTATGCCATGGAGCGAAGCAGAAATGGAGCAGTTTTAAAGCTAATTTTCAGCAATTCTACACATTTTCCATGTCTTATGTGTGTTCATAATGAAACCAGAAGTCCAACCCCAACCAACGTTTTTATTTATTTATTTTTAGTCGGGGGGTGGTCAGTATTGACCCCGTTCTGTATCCGGATCCGGCCCGCGGTCCACCTGTTGAGTATGACTGATGTAGTGAATAGGATACCATTTTGGACGCATCACCAGCTTGCTATTGGTAGAGTGTTTAATCATTCAGACAATGATGTTGAGCTGAGTGTATATAATCAATTACAGCATGAGGAAGTGTTTTAGTGGCTCATGACTGAGAACAGAATGACTGTGTGATTATGAATGGCTTTCATTAAGCTTATTAATGGACATGATCAATAATTGCTGGCTGTCCGTTTACACCGTCCTCAGAGGGTGACGACAGGAAACCGACACACTGGGAACATTTTCCACCTGCTGTAACTAGTCTAACAGAGGTGGTTCAGTGAACTTAGTGTGATTGGGATCTAGATGGATAACCCTCCTCAACCAAATGCCTACGATTTGATTTTGATTTGATTTATTTTATTACAGAGTCATGCATCATCAGGATGCCCCGCCCACATGGAGTCATGCATCTTCAGGATGCCCCGCCCACATGGGCTTATAAGACATTGTATTTGCTGTGTCAAAACAAAATAATCATGTATATATATGCACACATACATACACACACACACACACACACACACACACACACATACATACATACATACATACATACATACATACATACATACATACATACATACATACATACATACATACATACATACATACATACATACATACATACATATATATATATATATATATATATATATATATATATATATATATATATATATATAGTACCAGTCAAAAGTTTGGACACATCTACTCATCCAAGGGTTTTCATTGCTTTTACTATTTTCTACATTGTAGAATAATAGTAAAGACATCAAAACTATGAAATAACACATATGGAATCATGTAGTAACCAAAACATTTGAGTTTCTTCAAAGTGGCCACCCTTTGCCTTGATGACAGCTTTGCACACTCTTGGCATTCTCTCAACCAGCTCCATGAGGTAGTCACCTGGAATGCATTTCAATTAACAGGTGTGCCTTGTTAAAAGTTAATTTGTGGAATTTCTTTCCTTCTTAATGCATTTGAACCAATCACTTGTGTTGTGACAAGGTATGGGGGGGGGGTATACAGAAGATAGCCCTATTTGGTAAAAGACCATGTCCATATTATGGCAAGAACAGCTCAAATAAGCAAAGAGAAACGACAGTCCATCATTACTTTAAGACATAACGGTCAGTCAATACGGAAAATGTCAAGAACTTTGAAAGTTTCTTCAAGTGCAGTCGCAAAAACCATCAAGCGCTATGATGAAACTGGCTCTCATGAGGACCACCACATGAGGACCGCAATATCAACTGTTCCTTTGAATAGAATGATGTTGAGATGTGTCTGTTACTTAAACTTTGAGGCTGGTAACTCCAATGAACTTATCATCTGCAGGAGAGGTAACTCTGGGTCTTCCTTTCCTGTGGTGGTCCTCATGAGAGACAGTTTCATCATAACACTAGATGGTTTTTGCAACTGCACTTGAAGAAACTTTCAAAGTTCTTGACATTTTCCGTATTGACTGACCTTTATGTCTTAAAGTAATGATGGACTGTTGTTTCTCTTTGCCTCATGAAGCTGGTTGAGAGAATGCCAAGAGTGTGAAAAGCTGTCATCAAGGCAAAGGGTGGCCACTTTGAAGAATCTCAAATACAAAATATATTTTGATTTGTTTAACACTTTTTTGGTTACTACATGATTCCATAGGTGATATTTCATAGTTTTGATGTATATATAGAAATAGATGACAAGAGCTCAATATAACATTTACCATACACCCCACACATTAGAGCCAGGTCTAAACCCCAGGCATTACACTAGTTACAAGACCAGCTTCATAGAACCATCCACAAGAAAGGCTGTACTCACATGTTCTGCCCACAGAAGACACACTGATGCCGTCCTGCCCATCTGTGTAGACTGGGGTGACCGTCACCTTGTGCTCTGTGTCAGACAGCAGAGGCTGGAGAAGAACTGTGGTCTGCTGCCCAGGCACCAGAACCTGGCGGGTAGAGATTATACATAGTGTTACACAGAGTGTGTGTGTGTATGTGTATGTGTATGTGTGTGTGTGTGTGTGTGTGTGTGTGTGTGTGTGTGTGTGTGTGTGTGTGTGTGTGTGTGTGTGTGTGTGCGCGCGCACCCCCGTGCGCACGCAAGTGTGTGAGAGAGCATAAGCGTGAGGGTTTCTCCTCAGAAATATATCTGACCTCCAAGTGTGTCTTATTTCACTGCTACAGACACATCGTTAATCAAACATATCGTAACGTCTCATCTAGCCTGTTGTTTGGCCAGTTCCCACAGTGGCCAGTGGCTGAACTGACACTTGGCTTTGGGTATGAGGCTGATACTTGGTTTGAAGTTCTTTCCAAACATTTTCACTGCTCTATTCTTCCATTTTTTTATCATTAACAAAATTGGCCTCAATGACAAGACAGTTAAACCTGATATGTTGGTAATGACAAGAAGGATTAAAAATCTAATGAAAATCCCAAATCGCACCCTATTCCCTATTTAGTGCACTACTTTTGACCAGGGCCTATAAGGTTCCTGTTCCTAAAGTAGTGCACTGTATAGGGAATAGGGTGCGATTTGAGACACAAACAAAGTTAGCCTGATATTACCTCTCTGCATAATCATTAACAGATTAGTTGAATCTGTTCTGGTCGCCCATTAGACTCTTAGACCACAGTTAAAAATATGATATAAAAAGAAGTTCCCAAAGGATGTTAACAAAAAAAAGGGTTGAAATGGTAAAAAGTTCCCTGAGAAGGTACAACTATGTAAAATGAATTACATTTTAGTATCATTACTTGGAATAAGATTTCGTATGACAGCCTCCCCGTATAAACTATTTACAAGTCCTCTATGATCCATCTTCCCTGGTTGGTCTGGGCTTTTTTTTTATCCCATCTTGTGAACTGCCAAACCCCATACCCTGGAAATGGACTGTCCACCAGGCATGTGGTGTTTAAATCGGAACTGCCAAGTAGTTGGTCGAGCCCAAAGTGAACGTTCCTAAATGTCCTCTCTAAAAAGCCATATCCTCAAATGGAGAGGAGTGAGAGGCTAAGCCCAAACCCCATCCGTATCCTCCATCCCATCCGCTGCCCTGTCAGACCCCACACCAGAGCTGGACTGTCCTGACTCCTACACAACAACTCTGATTAGCGGAGCTGTCCAATAGACACCTGGTGCTGAAACAGATTCTGCCAGGGGAGTTGGCTTGACTCAGCCAAAACTAAACGATCTGAAAGTCCCAACCGTTCTCTCTAAGGAGCATGTCCTCACAGGTCTCTACTTCAGTCTGTGGGGTAATTGGGATTCTTCAGGGGGGGAAAAAAATCTCTCTATGGATGTGTCCCAAATGGCACCCTATTCCCTATATAGTGCACTACTTTTGACCAGAGCCCCACAGGCCCTATATAGGGAATAGGGTGCCGTATGGGGTGCAGCCAGTGTGTTCCATTCGTTCCTCAGTGACCTAAATGCTTGTTGAAAAGATAATGGAAGTTCTTCCATGTTGCTCCATCCCCTCTATCTTCCCCAACACAGCAGGAGCCAGGGAGACGCGAAGGTCCCAGGTGGAAATTAAAATACAAGTGAAGGAGAAAGAATAGATAGAGGGTTTAAGTGCTGAATCACTGTAGAGTCCCTTGGTCCCAAGGGCTCTGTGGAGGTTGGGGCAGAAAGGTGGAAGGGGCTCCAAACTAATAATTTCTCATCGTACAAATGAGTCAACACACTGTGATTCTATTGAACACACTGGATAATAAAATGGTGTGATTCTATTGAACACACTGGATAATAAAATGGTGTGATTCTATTGAACACACTGGATAATAAAATGGTGTGGTTCTATTGAACACACTGGATAATAAAATGGTGTGATTCTATTGAACACACTGGAGAATAAAATGGTGTGATTCTATTGAACACACTGGAGAATAAAATGGTGTGATTCTATTGAACACACTGGAGAATAAAATGGTGTGATTCTATTGAACACACTGGAGAATAAAATGGTGTGATTCTATTGAACACACTGGAGAATAAAATGGTGTGATTCTATTGAACACACTGGAGAATAAAATGGTGTGATCTATTGAACACACTGGATAATAAAATGGTGTGATTCTATTGAACACACTGGAGAATAAAATGGTGTGATGCTATTGAACACACTGGAGAATAAAATGGTGTGATGCTATTGAACACACTGAACACACTGGACACACAATAGATATAGTCCTTGGTTCTCTCCAGACCTGTCTGCCCTTGACCAGCACAAAAACATCCTGTGGCGTTCTGCATTAGCATCGAATAGCCCCCGTGATATGCAACTTTTCAGGGAAGTTAGGAACAAATATACACAGGCAGTTAGGAAAGCTAAGACTATCTTTTTCAAACAGAAATTTGGATCCTGTAGTACTAACTCAAAAAAGTTCTGGGACACTGTAAAGTCCATGGAGAATAAGAGCACCTCCTCCCAGCTGCCCACTGCTCTGAGGCTAGGAAACACTGTTACCACCGATAAATCCACTATAATTGAGAATTTCAATAAGCATTTCTCTACGGCTGGCCATGCTTTCCACCTTGCTACCCCTACCCTGGTCAACTGCCCGGCACCCTCCACAGCAACCCGCCAAAGCCCCCACCATTTCTCCTTCACCCAAATCCAGATAGCTGATGTTCTGAAAGAGCGGCAAAATCTGGACCCCTACAAATCAGCCGGGCTAGACAATCTGGACCATCTCTTTCTAAAATTATCTGCCGAAATTGTTGCAACCCCTATTACTAGCCTGTTCAACCTCTCTTTCATATCGTCTGAGATACCCAAAGATTGGAAAGCTGCCGCGGTCATCCCCCTCTTCAAAATGGAGTGACACTCTAGACCCAAACTGCTACAGACCTATATCTATCCCACCTGTCTTTCTAAGGTCTTCGAAAGCCAAGTTAACAAACAGATTACCGACCATTTCGAATCCCACCGTACCTTCTCCGCTATGCAATCTGGTTTCCGAGCTGGTCATGGGTGCACCTCAGCCACGCTCAAGGTCCTAAACGACATCATAACCGCCATCGATAAGAGACAATACTGTGCAGCCGTATTCATCGACCTGGCCAAGGCTTTCGACTCTGTTTCTCAAATGACTGCATCGCCTGGTTCACCAACTACTTCTCTGATAGAGTTCAGTGTGTCAAATCGGAGGGCCTGTTGTCCGGACCTCTGGCAGTCTCTATGGGGGTGCCACAGCGTTCAATTCTCGGGCCGACTCTTTTCTCTGTATACATCAATGATGTTGCTCTTGCTGCTGGTGATTCTCTGATCCACCTCTATGCAGATGACACCATTCTGTATACTTCTGGCCCCTCTTTGGACACTGTGTTAACTAACCTCCAGATGAGCTTCAATGCCATACAACTCTCCTTCCGTGGCCTCCAACTGCTCTTAAACGCAAGTAAAACTAAATGCATGCTATTCAATCGATCACTGCCCGCACCTGCTCGCCCGTTCAGCATCACTACTCTGGATGGCTCTGACTTAGAATATGTGGACAACTACAAATACCTATGTGTCTGGTTAGACTGTAAACTCTCCTTCCAGACTCACATTAAGCATCTCCAATCCAAAATTAAATCTAGAATCGGCTTCCTATATCGCAACAAAGCATCCTTCACTCATGCTGCCAAACATACCCTCGTAAAACTGACCATCCTACCGATCCTCGACTTCGGTGATGTCATCTATAAAATAGCCTCCAACACTCTACTCAACAAACTGGATGCAGTCTATCACAGTGCCATCCGTTTTGTCACCAAAGCCCCATACACTACGCACCATTGCGACCTGTACGCTCTCGTTGGTTGGCCCTCGCTTCATACTCGTCGCCAAACCCACTGGCTACAGGTTATCTACAAGTCTCTGCTAGGTAAAGCCCCGCCTTATCTCAGCTCACTGGTCACCATAGCAGCACCCACTCGTAGCACGTGCTCCAGCAGGTATATCTCTCTGGTCACCCCCAAAGCCAATTCCTCCTTTGGTCGTCTTTCCTTCCAGTTCTCTGCTGCCAATGACTGGAATGAACTGCAAAAATCTCTGAAGCTGGAGACTCATATCTCCCTCACTAGCTTTAAGCACCAGCTGTCAGAGCAGCTCATAGATCACTGCACCTGTACATAGCCCATCTGTAAACAGCCCATCTATCTACCTACCTCATCCCCATACTGTATTTATTTATCTTGCTCCTTTGCACCACAGTATCCCTACTTGCACATTCATCTTCTGCACATCTACCATTCCAGTGTTTAATTGCTGTATTGTAATTACTTCGCCACCATGGCCTATTTATTTCCTTAACTCCCTTATCTTACCTCATTTGCACTCACTGTATATAAACTTTTTGTTTTCTTTTGTTCTACTGTATTATTGACTATGTTTTGTTTATTCCATGTGTAACTCTGTGTTGTTGTATGTGTTGAATTGCTACGCTTTATCTGGCCAGGTCGCAGTTGCAAATGAGAACTTGTTCTCAACTAGCCTACCTGGTTAAATAAAGGTGAAATAAAAATAAAATAAAAACTGGATAATAAAATGATGTGATTCTATTGAACTCACTGGATAATAAAATGGTGTGATTCTATTGAACACACTGGAGAATAAAATGGTGTGATTCTATTGAATTTGAGCTGGGAGATATAAAACTCCAGTCAGATGAAGGATATCTTACATACTAGGTGAAGAATACTTTGGCAAAGCTACCTACATTTTACTCATCTATCAGACGTTCTCATCCAGAGCAACTTACAGGAGCAATGAGGGTTAAGTGTCTTGCTCAAGGGCACATCAACAGATTCTTCACCTAGTTGGCTCTGGGTTTTGAACCAGTGACCTTTCGGTTACTGGCACATGCTCTCAACTGCTAGGCTATCTGCCACCCCGTTCTTCGTTGTCTCCACACATATACTTCCCTATGTACCAGTCTACTGTTTCTATCAGTCTATCACCCATTCCTTGTCTATCCATTCTATCTATTGTCTACAAATAACCTTTTTGTGAAGGGCATATACATAACAGAGAAGGGTTAAGTTGTCAATGCTTTGTCTGAAGAACAGCCCAAACCCAGGATTTACATTCCAAACGTATCTGTTCTTAATCGGAAACCCTTAGGATCAATAAAACAGGACAACTGAAAGGACAACAATGAGTTCCACAAGTTTGTCAACCAGATTTCAAATTGGAGGTGTCTTTTCAGCAAGTATGACAGTACACTCTTAGACAAAAAAATGCTATTTAGAACCTTAAAGGGTTCTTCGACTGTCCCCACAGAGAACCCTTTTGGCTCCAGGTAGAACCCTTTCTACAGAGGTGTCAACCTGGAACAAAAAGGGTTCTCCTATGGGGACAGTAGAAGAACCCTTTTCTCTAAGAGTGTAGATATTATGTCTCCATGCAGTATGTCAAACTAATCAGTGGATCGACATGTGTCTCAATTCCTGTTCCTTACAGGAATTAGTTCAGTGACTAAGCCACCATGATCAAATAATCAAAGACTTTCATTAGGTTCCAGAGAGCCCAAAGGAGCATGGGTAATAATTTCTGGTTCCTTTCAAACAGCACTGTGACTGTGTCAGCCAGTTAATTCCACAATGATACACAAATTAGACATGCTCAACAGTAATTACACATTTACATCAGGATTTAACCCCTGGATGGGTACAGCTACAGAACGTGTCCTGTTATCAGGATCTAACCCCTGGATGGGTACAGCTACAGAACGCGTCCTGACATCAGGATCTAACCCCTGGATGGGTACAGCTACAGAACGTGTCCAGTCATCAGGATTTAATCCCTGGATGGGTACAGCTACAGAACGTGTCCTGACATCAGGATCTAACCCCTGGATGGGTACAGCTACAGAACGTGTCCTGTCATCAGGATTTAACCCCTGGATGGGTACAGCTACAGAACGTGTCCTGACATCAGGATCTAACCCCTGGATGGGTACAGCTACAGAACGTGTCCTGTCATCAGGATTTAACCCCTGGATGGGTACAGCTACAGAACGTGTCCTGACATCAGGATCAGGATTTAACCCCTGGATGGGTACAGCTACTGTCACGTCCTGGCCAGTATATAAGGTTAATTGTTTTGTAGTTTGTTCAGGGCGTGGCAGAGGGTATTTCTTTTATGTGGTTCAGGGTGGTGTGTTTTATTTAAAAGGGTGTTTGAGTTAGTAATTCCGGGTGTTGGTTTATGTTTAGGTATTTCTATGTAGAGTCTAGTGAGTGTATGTCTATGTTTGGGTTAATTGGGGTTGGGACTCTCAGTTGAAGGCAGGTGTTGTCTATCTGCCTTTGATTGAGAGTCCCATATAGTAGGGTGTGTTTGTGTTTGGGATTTGTGGGTGATTGTTCTGTGTTGAGCCTTAGGCTTTGCCAGACTGTTTTGTTGTTCGTGGTTTCGTTTGTTTGTTATTTTTTGTACGTTCATTTTTGAAGTTAATAAATTCTCAAGATGAGCATACGCATACCTGCTGCGTTTTGGTCCTCCTTCACCGACGACAACCATGACAGCTACAGAACGTGTCCTGTCATCAGGATCTAACCCCTGGATGGGTACAGTTACAGAACGTGTCCTGACATCAGGATTTAACCCCTGGATGGGTACAGCTACAGAACGTGTCCTGTCATCAGGATCTAACCCCTGGATGGGTACAGCTACAGAACGTGTCCTGTCATCAGGATCTAACCCCTGGATGGGTACAGCTACAGAACGTGTCCTGACATCAGGATCTAACCCCTGGATGGGTACAGCTACAGAACGTGTCCTGACATCAGGATTTAACCCCTGGATGGGTACAGCTACAGAACGTGTCCTGTCATCAGGATCTAACCCCTGGATGGGTACAGCTACAGAACGTGTCCTGTCATCAGGATCTGACCTCCCTGACATGATGATCAGTGTGGTGCCTGACATGATGATCAGTGTGGTGCCTGACATGATGATCAGTGTGGTGCCTGACATGATGATCAGTGTGGTGCCTGACATGATGATCAGTTTGGTGCCTGACATGATGATCAGTGTGGTGTCAAACCATCAAAGCAAGATGCTTGGTTTCTGATCAGAGCTGAGTTACACGGAGTGATCTACCTACAACACACACATAGGAAAATGACCTCTGAACTTCCCCTCTGTGATACACTCCACATACAGTCTATGTCTGCCCATCTTTGGCCATATTCCCAAAGGGATGTAAGACGCCTGGTAACTCTGTGAGTTCTCTCTATACTCACTGACAACCTAGCATACAACCAACGACACGGCTGCTAAGGTGCAGGACGGTGTGACCAGTGAGAATAAGGAGTGACTTACAATCAGTACACCACATATCATGATCACTGCAAGTAAACCCTTCTTCAGAAATAGCCAGTCTCTGCCGCTAAACGAGCTCCAAACTCACTGACTCCTCATTGCGGTCTCCTGTGAGGCTGACGTAGGTGACTCTGTACTGGTCCACCTTAGGATCCTCCAGCTGCCATGACACCTCCAGGCTGTAGGTGGTCTCCTCCTGGACCTGCAGGCCTCTCACCGCCTGACGTACCACTGGAGGGGACAGATAACACAGAGATATTCATGTATCGACTTATTGAATCCTTTTGACCAGGCCAGTTAGCTGATAACAGCTTGGACAAGAGACCTGATTGAGTTCACACAACATGAAATGACTCACCATCAACATATGCAATCACAATCATGATATTCAGCACCATGTCATTTAACAACACAATGCAGTCAATAATCACATCTTTATAAACCAGGATTAGTCTGTCACTTTATACCAGCGTGATCAAGTAACAAGTCATTCTAAAACCAAAGCAAAGCAACCCCTGCCGAAGAGATAACACTCCTGACCACATTACCTGACCAGGAATAATTCTGAGCCGTAGCTATGAGATATAACCAAGGTAGAAGAGACTAAATGTCCACCAGGAATCATTCTGAGCCGTAGCTATGAGATATAACCCAGGTAGAAGAGACTAAATGTCCACCAGGAATAACTCTGAGCTCTAGCTATAAGACATAACCCAGGTACATGAGTATAAATGACTTCAGACATGAGAAATACGACAGTAGTTTAAAAGTAGTAAATCCTTGATGATTGAATTTGGAAACTCCAGTTTGGTCCCATATGGTACCATGTGGCTCTCGGCAGGACTATAATCGAGTCAGAGAGACTTGTGGGAGCAGAACGCTTGGTGACAACATGAAAAACAGCCTTTTCCATTCGACCAATAAGAACAATTTAAACAACAGTCAGAACGTTCATTACCTGGCGTTGTAGTGGCAACCGTTGTTGTCCTGGCAACTGGAAACAATAGTGATGCAGTTAGTAAGACAAGCAGAGAGAAATACAATACTAGAACTAAATCAAGTACTACAGTTTAGATTTGTCAACGTTGCGTACCCAGTGTGGGTGCAGGCTGCAGCTCCAGTCAAAGCAGTACCACATCTGATTCAACTCATTACGTCTATTGGACAAAGTGATTAGTTCAATACTTGAATCTGGAGTCTTACTGATATGGCTGGAGTGAAAGCCTGGCCCTTTGTAGATAAGGTCTGATTTAAAGTCACGGTGTAAAACTGCAGAACTGCTGTATGGTGCATAGAGAATGAGTTGAGTTGCATTATTCTCTCACGTGTTGTCTCCACCACTAACACTGCATCGCTCTCTGATTGGTCGGTGAAGATGGCTTGGAGCATCACTTCATACTCCGTGTTAGGGCTCAGTCCACTGAGGAGGAAGGAGTCCACATCACCACTTAGAACCAACTAGAATACAGAGAGAGAGAGAGAGAGAGAGAGAGAGAGAGAGAGAGAGAGAGAGAGAGAGAGAGAGAGAGAGAGAGAGAGAGGGAGAGAGAGAGAGAGAGAGAGAGAGAGAGAGAGAGAGAGAGAGAGAGAGAGAGAGAGAGAGAGAGAGAGAGAGACAGAGACAGAGAGAGAGAGAGAGAGAGAGAGAGAGAGAGGATAAAAATACACCTACTATGATCAATATCATTATCATACACTGCTCTCTCATGGATTAACTCAACTAGTCTGCATTGGTGGGTTTTGTGGGAAAATCTCTCCACCACCCTACTTCATAGTCACAGCCTCACAGGTCTACAGTCACAGCTCTACAATCACAGTCTCACAGGTCTACAGTCACAGCTCTACAATCACAGCCTCACAGGTCTACAGTCACAGCCTCACAGGTCTAAAGTCACAGCCTCACAGGTCTACAGTCCCAGCCTCACAGGTCTAAAGTCACAGCCTCACAGGTCTAAAGTCACAGCCTCACAGGTCTAAAGTCACAGCCTCACAGGTCTAAAGTCACAGCCTCACAGGTCTAAAGTCACAGCCTCACAGGTCTAAAGTCACAGCCTCACAGGTCTACAGTCCCAGCCTCACAGGTCTAAAGTCACAGCCTCACAGCTCTACAGTCACAGCTCTACAGTCACAGCCTCACAGGTCTAAAGTCACAGCCTCACAGCTCTACAGTCCCAGCCTCACAGGTCTAAAGTCACAGCCTCACAGCTCTACAGTCCCATTCTCACAGGTCTACAGTCACAGCCTCACAGCTCTACAGTCACAGCCTCACAGCTCTACAGTCACAGCCTTACTGCTCAACAGTCACAGCCTCACAGGTCTACAGTCACAGGCTCACAGCTCTGCAGTCACAGCTCTACAGTCACAGCCGCACAGCTCTACAGTCACAGCCTCACAGCTCTACAGTCACAGCCTCACAGCTCTACAGTCACAGCCTCACAGCTCTACAGTCACAGCCTCACAGCTCTACTACATAGGGCTCAGATCCAAAGTAATGCACTTTACAGGGAACAGGGTGCCATGAGAGACACAGACAGTGTATCTACTCCACAGTAACATTCCACCACCCTACCTCACAGACACAGACAGTGTCTCTACTCCACAGTAACATTCCACCACCCTACCTCACAGACACACCCAGTATATCTACTCCACAGTAACATTCCACCACCCTACCTCACAGACACAGACAGTGTATCTACTGCACAGTAACATTCCACCACCCTACCTCACAGACACAGACAGTGTCTCTACTCCACAGTAACATTCCACCACCCTACCTCACAGACACAGACAGTGTATCTACTCCACAGTAACATTCCACCACCCTACCTCACAGACACAGACAGTGTATCTACTCCACAGTAACATTCCACCACCCTACCTCACAGACACAGACAGTGTATCTACTCCACAGTAACATTCCACCACCCTACCTCACAGACACAGACAGTGTATCTACTCCACAGTAACATTCCACCACCCTACCTCACAGACACACCCAGTGTATCTACTCCACAGTAACATTCCACCACCCTACCTCACAGACACAGACAGTGTATCTACTCCACAGTAACATTCCACCACCCTACCTCACAGACACACCCAGTGTATCTACTCCACAGCGTCAGCAGTGTATTATTTTCTGCTGCGGTGACTCCCGGTAAACACACCGACCTGCTGACCTGCAGTGCTATCTTTAAAGACCAGCTAGCTACAGTAGTCAGTCAGGACCCAGGAATGAGGCTGGCTAGTCAGTTCAGAGAGCATATTTCACTAGCCTGGGGCCATAACGGTTTGTGCTTTATAGACACCTCCAATGGCTGTTGTCATAGGAGTTGGCAAAACAGCACAAACAGATCTGGGACCAGGCTAATACCTCACCAGTTGGCTAGAGACTGGAGCATGGTGCCATTCTACAGCTGATGTTCTCTTGTTACGGACAGATTATCAACACTTTGGATCTGAGCCAGGATCACAGTTATATCAGCCACTAAAAACCTAGTCAATCAGGCATCCAATCAAGTCAAGTATCTAACTTGGATTCTATGTATTGGAGTTTTGGGACTATTCCATGTATTATATTTTACCTGGCAAACTAAATTAAGAGCAGCAAGAGTCTCAGGAAGCATTTGACAAATGCATTGATCCAGGTCTGGTTTCCCTTTTGGGTTGTCCCAGTACCAACCTCCTTAGTGGGTTGTCTCAGTACCAACCTCCTTAGTGGATTGTCCCAGTACCAACCTCCTTAGTGGATTGTCCCAGTACCAACCTCCTTAGTGGATTGTCCCAGTACCAACCTCCTTAGTGGGTTGTCCCAGTACCAACCTCCTCAGTGGATTGTCCCAGTACCAACCTCCTCAGTGGATTGTCCCAGTACCAACCTCCTTAGTGGATTGTCCCAGTACCAACCTCCTTAGTGGGTTGTCCCAGTACCAACCTCCTCAGTGGATTGTCCCAGTACCAACCTCCTTAGTGGATTGTCCCAGTACCAACCTCCTCAGTGGATTGTCCCAGTACCAACCTCCTTAGTGGGTTGTCTCAGTACCAACCTCCTTAGTGGATTGTCCCAGTACCAACCTCCTCAGTGGATTGTCCCAGTACCAACCTCCTTAGTGGATTGTCTCAGTACCAACCTCCTCAGTGGATTGTCCCAGTACCAACCTCCTTAGTGGATTGTCCCAGTACCAACCTCCTTAGTGGATTGTCCCAGTACCAACCTCCTCAGTGGATTGTCCCAGTACCAACCTCCTTAGTGGATTGTCTCAGTACCAACCTCCTTAGTGGGTTGTCTCAGTACCAACCTCCTTAGTGGATTGTCCCAGTACCAACCTCCTCAGTGGATTGTCCCAGTACCAACCTCCTTAGTGGATTGTCTCAGTACCAACCTCCTCAGTGGATTGTCCCAGTACCAACCTCCTTAGTGGATTGTCCCAGTACCAACCTCCTTAGTGGATTGTCCCAGTACCAACCTCCTCAGTGGATTGTCCCAGTACCAACCTCCTTAGTGGATTGTCTCAGTACCAACCTCCTTAGTGGGTTGTCTCAGTACCAACCTCCTTAGTGGATTGTCCCAGTACCAACCTCCTCAGTGGATTGTCCCAGTACCAACCTCCTTAGTGGATTGTCTCAGTACCAACCTCCTCAGTGGATTGTCCCAGTACCAACCTCCTTAGTGGATTGTCCCAGTACCAACCTCCTTAGTGGATTGTCCCAGTACCAACCTCCTCAGTGGATTGTCCCAGTACCAACCTCCTTAGTGGATTGTCTCTGTACCAACCTCCTTAGTGGATTGTCCCAGTACCAACCTCCTCAGTGGATTGTCTCAGTACCAACCTCCTCAGTGGATTGTCCCAGTACCAACCTCCTCAGTGGATTGTCCCAGTACCAACCTCCTTAGTGGATTGTCCCAGTACCAACCTCCTTAGTGGATTGTCCCAGTACCAACCTCCTTAGTGGATTGTCTCAGTACCAACCTCCTTAGTGGGTTGTCCCAGTACCAACCTCCTTAGTGGGTTGTCCCAGTACCAACCTCCTTAGTGGGTTGTCCCAGTACCAACCTCCTCAGTGGATTGTCCCAGTACCAACCTCCTCAGTGGATTGTCCCAGTACCAACCTCCTTAGTGGATTGTCCCAGTACCAACCTCCTTAGTGGGTTGTCCCAGTACCAACCTCCTTAGTGGGTTGTCCCAGTACCAACCTCCTTAGTGGATTGTCTCAGTACCAACCTCCTTAGTGGATTGTCTCAGTACCAACCTCCTCAGTGGATTGTCCCAGTACCAACCTCCTTAGTGGATTGTCCCAGTACCAACCTCCTTAGTGGATTGTCTCAGTACCAACCTCCTCAGTGGATTGTCCCAGTACCAACCTCCTTAGTGGATTGTCCCAGTACCAACCTCCTTAGTGGATTGTCCCAGTACCAACCTCCTTAGTGGGTTGTCCCAGTACCAACCTCCTCAGTGGATTGTCCCAGTACCAACCTCCTCAGTGGATTGTCCCAGTACCAACCTCCTTAGTGGATTGTCCCAGTACCAACCTCCTTAGTGGGTTGTCCCAGTACCAACCTCCTCAGTGGATTGTCCCAGTACCAACCTCCTTAGTGGATTGTCCCAGTACCAACCTCCTCAGTGGATTGTCCCAGTACCAACCTCCTTAGTGGGTTGTCTCAGTACCAACCTCCTTAGTGGATTGTCCCAGTACCAACCTCCTCAGTGGATTGTCCCAGTACCAACCTCCTTAGTGGATTGTCTCAGTACCAACCTCCTCAGTGGATTGTCCCAGTACCAACCTCCTTAGTGGATTGTCCCAGTACCAACCTCCTTAGTGGATTGTCCCAGTACCAACCTCCTCAGTGGATTGTCCCAGTACCAACCTCCTTAGTGGATTGTCTCTGTACCAACCTCCTTAGTGGATTGTCCCAGTACCAACCTCCTCAGTGGATTGTCCCAGTACCAACCTCCTTAGTGGGTTGTCTCAGTACCAACCTCCTTAGTGGATTGTCCCAGTACCAACCTCCTCAGTGGATTGTCCCAGTACCAACCTCCTTAGTGGATTGTCTCAGTACCAACCTCCTCAGTGGATTGTCCCAGTACCAACCTCCTTAGTGGGTTGTCCCAGTACCAACCTCCTTAGTGGGTTGTCCCAGTACCAACCTCCTTAGTGGGTTGTCCCAGTACCAACCTCCTCAGTGGATTGTCCCAGTACCAACCTCCTTAGTGGATTGTCCCAGTACCAACCTCCTCAGTGGATTGTCCCAGTACCAACCTCCTTAGTGGGTTGTCCCAGTACCAACCTCCTTAGTGGGTTGTCTCCATACTGACCTCCTTAGTGGGTTGTCCCAGTACCAACCTCCTTAGTGGATTGTCCCATACTGACCTCCTTAGTGTCCCCTCCATCATAAGGAGCCCAGGTCAGTTTGTAGAGGACGATTCCTGGAGCAGAGTGACCCCAGCTGACCCGGAAGCTGTCTGCGGTGACCTCACTGGCCTGGAGGTCAAGAGGGCCTGGCACAGGGTCTATTAGAGAGATCAAACAGCATCATCAGAACAGGAAGATCAGATATAACATGAAGTAAAACACACATCACTTCTGACTGGAAGAACTCATACTACAGTCCTATTCTGACCTGGTTAGTACCAATAGGAAGAACTCATACTACAGTCCTATTCTGACCTGGTTAGTACCAATAGGAAGAACTCAAACTACAGCCCTATTCTGACCTGGTTAGTACCAATAGGAAGAACTCAAACTACAGCCCTATTCTGACCTGGTTAGTACCAATAGGAAGAACTCATACTACAGTCCTATTCTGCCCTGGTTAGTACCAATAGGAAGAACTCATACTACAGTCCTATTCTGACCTGGTTAGTACCAATAGGAAGAACTCGTACTACAGTCCTATTCTGACCTCGGTAGTACCAATAGGAAGAACTCATACTACAGTCCTATTCTGACCTGGTTAGTACCAATAGGAAGAACTCATACTACAGTCCTATTCTGACCTGGTTAGTACCAATAGGAAGAACTCATACTACAGTCCTATTCTGACCTGGTTAGTACCAATAGGAAGAACTCATACTACAGTCCTATTCTGACCTGGTTAGTACCAATAGGAAGAACTCATACTACAGTCCTATTCTGACCTGGTTAGTACCAATAAAATAGCTCCTAAAGTGCAAACCCTGCTCATCTGGCACTACTCTAAGAAACTCTGATTGGTTCTTACCGGTGGTGAAGCTGCCAGAGAGGGCTTCTGATTGGCCCTCGTCGTAGATCCCAAAGATGGCTACCTCATACTCCCTTGCAGACGTCAGGTCATTCAGAGTCCAGGACGTGACTGGACCCACATCCACCTAAGGGGAAACAGAGACACACAGTATTGACAGAAGAGAGAGAGAGAGACGCACAGTATTGCGAGAAGAGAGAGAGACACAGTATTGACAGAAGAGAGAGAGACGCACAGTATTGCGAGAAGAGAGAGAGACACACAGTATTGACAGAAGAGAGAGAGACACACAGTATTGCGAGAAGAGAGAGAGACACAGTATTGACAGAAGAGAGAGAGAAGAGACAGAGACAGACAGACAGGCAGGCAGGCAGGCAGGCAGACGGACAGACGGACGGACGGACAGACGGACAGACGGACAGACGGACAGACGGACAGACGGACAGACGGACGGACGGAGAAGGAAGTCAGATGTAATATATGGATAACTCTAGGTTAAATCCCCTAGTCTTGTTCTAGGTTAAATCCCCTAGTCTTGTTCTAGGTTAAATCCCCTAGTCTTGTTCTAGGTTAAATCCCCTAGTCTTGTTCTAGTTTAAATCCCCTAGTCTTGTTCTAGGTTAAATCCCATAGTCTTGTTGTAGGTTAAATCCCATAGTCTTGTTCTAGGTTAAATCCCCTAGTCTTGTTCTAGGTTAAATCCCCTAATCTTGTTCTAGGTTAAATCCCATAGTCTTGTTCTAGGTTAAATCCCATAGTCTTGTTCTAGGTTAAATCCCCTAGTCTTGTTCTAGTTTAAATCCCCTAGTCTTGTTCTAGTTTAAATCCCCTAGTCTTGTTCTAGGTTAAATCCCCTAGTCTTGTTCTAGGTTAAATCCCCTAGTCTTGTTCTAGTTTAAATCCCCTAGTCTTGTTCTAGTTTAAATCCCCTAGTCTTGTTCTAGTTTAAATCCCCTAGTCTTGTTCTAGTTTAAATCCCCTAGTCTTGTTCTAGGTTAAATCCCCTAGTCTTGTTCTAGGTTAAATCCCCTAGTGTTGTCTCTCACCTCATCAGTCTTTAGCCCGTCAGTCTTGACGTACATGATGCGGTATCCTGTCACCTTCCTAGAGGCAGCTTCCCATGACAGTTTGGCTGAGTTGTGGTCCACCTCAGAGAACACAAGGTTCTTGGGAGGGCTCAGTGGTACTGCAGACACAAAGGGGTTAACTCAAAATGTCATGTTGAAGAGATCAATCAATCAATCAAATGTATTTACAGAGCCCTTTTTCCATCAGCAGTTGTCACTAAGTGCTATACAGCTACAACGTCTGAAGACAGCTATATCTGTCCTCAGGAAGACCTGCAGTATATCTGTCCTCAGGAAGACCTGCAGTATATCTGTCCTCAGGAAGACCTGCAGTATATCTGTCCTCAGGAAGACCTGCAGTATATCTGTCCTCAGGAAGACCTACAGTATATCTGTCCTCAGGAAGACCTACAGTATATCTGTCCTCAGGAAGACCTTCAGTATATCTGTCCTCAGGAAGACCTACAGTATATCTGTCCTCAGGAAGACTTACAGTATATCTGTCCTCAGGAAGACCTACAGTATATCTGTCCTCAGGAAGACCTACAGTATATCTGTCCTCAGGAAGACCTTCAGTATATCTGTCCTCAGGAAGACCTACAGTATATCTGTCCTCAGAAAGACTTACAGTATATCTGTCCTCAGGAAGACCTACAGTATATCTGTCCTCAGGAAGACCTACAGTATATCTGTCCTCAGGAAGACCTGCAGTATATCTGTCCTCAGGAAGACCTTCAGTATATCTGTCCTCAGGAAGACCTACAGTATATCTGTCCTCAGGAAGACCTACAGTATATCTGTCCTCAGGAAGACCTGCAGTATATCTGTCCTCAGGAAGACCTACAGTATATCTGTCCTCAGGAAGACCTACAGTATATCTGTCCTCAGGAAGACCTGCAGTATATCTGTCCTCAGGAAGACCTGCAGTATATTTGTCCTCAGGAAGACCTACAGTATATCTGTCCTCAGGAAGACCTTCAGTATATCTGTCCTCAGGAAGACCTACAGTATATCTGTCCTCAGGAAGACCTACAGTATATCTGTCCTCAGGAAGACCTTCAGTATATCTGTCCTCAGGAAGACCTGCAGTATATTTGTCCTCAGGAAGACCTACAGTATATCTGTCCTCAGGAAGACCTACAGTATATCTGTCCTCAGGAAGACCTTCAGTATATCTGTCCTCAGGAAGACCTTCAGTATATCTGTCCTCAGGAAGACCTTCAGTATATCTGTCCTCAGGAAGACCTGCAGTATATCTGTCCTATTTGTCCTCAGGAAGACCTACAGTATATCTGTCCTCAGGAAGACCTTCAGTATATCTATCCTCATGAAGACCTTCAGTATATCTGTCCTATTTGTCCTCAGGAAGACCTACAGTATATCTGTCCTCAGGAAGACCTGCAGTATATCTGTCCTCAGGAAGACCTGCAGTATATTTGTCCTCAGGAAGACCTACAGTAACTCTGTCCTCAGGAAGACCTTCAGTATATCTGTCCTCAGGAAGACCTGCAGTATATCTGTCCTCAGGAAGACCTTCAGTATATCTGTCCTCAGGAAGACCTTCAGTATATCTGTCCTCAGGAAGACCTGCAGTATATCTGTCCTATTTGTCCTCAGGAAGACCTACAGTATATCTGTCCTCAGGAAGACCTTCAGTATATCTGTCCTCAGGAAGACCTTCAGTATATCTGTCCTATTTGTCCTCAGGAAGACCTACAGTATATCTGTCCTCGGGAAGACCTACAGTATATCTGTCCTCAAGAAGACCTGCAGTATATCTGTCCTCAGGAAGACCCACAGTATATCTGTCCTCAGGAAGACCTGCAGTAGATCTGTCCTCAGGAAGACCTACAGTATATCTGTCCTCAGGAAGACCTACAGTATATCTGTCCTCAGGAAGACCTACAGTTTATCTGTCCTCAGGAAGACCTTCAGTATATCTGTCCTCAGGAAGACCTACAGTATATCTGTCCTCAGGAAGACCTTCAGTATATCTGTCCTCAGGAAGACCTACAGTATATCTGTCCTCAGGAAGACCTACAGTATATCTGTCCTCAGGAAGACCTTCAGTATATCTGTCCTATTTGTCCTCAGGAAGACCTACAGTATATCTGTCCTCAGGAAGACCTACAGTATATCTGTCCTCAGGAAGACCTGCAGTATATCTGTCCTCAGGAAGACCTGCAGTATATCTGTCCTCAGGAAGACCTGCAGTATATCTGTCCTCAGGAAGACCTTCAGTATATCTGTCCTCAGGAAGACCTTCAGTATATCTGTCCTCAGGAAGACCTGCAGTATATCTGTCCTATTTGTCCTCAGGAAGACCTACAGTATATCTGTCCTCAGGAAGACCTTCAGTATATCTGTCCTCAGGAAGACCTTCAGTATATCTGTCCTATTTGTCCTCAGGAAGACCTACAGTATATCTGTCCTCGGGAAGACCTACAGTATATCTGTCCTCAAGAAGACCTGCAGTATATCTGTCCTCAGGAAGACCCACAGTATATCTGTCCTCAGGAAGACCTGCAGTAGATCTGTCCTCAGGAAGACCTACAGTATATCTGTCCTCAGGAAGACCTACAGTATATCTGTCCTCAGGAAGACCTACAGTTTATCTGTCCTCAGGAAGACCTTCAGTATATCTGTCCTCAGGAAGACCTACAGTATATCTGTCCTCAGGAAGACCTTCAGTATATCTGTCCTCAGGAAGACCTACAGTATATCTGTCCTCAGGAAGACCTACAGTATATCTGTCCTCAGGAAGACCTTCAGTATATCTGTCCTATTTGTCCTCAGGAAGACCTACAGTATATCTGTCCTCAGGAAGACCTACAGTATATCTGTCCTCAGGAAGACCTGCAGTATATCTGTCCTCAGGAAGACCTGCAGTATATCTGTCCTCAGGAAGACCTGCAGTATATCTGTCCTCAGGAAGACCTTCAGTATATCTGTCCTCAGGAAGACCTGCAGTATATTTCTCCTCAGGAAGACCTACAGTATATCTGTCCTCAGGAAGACCTACAGTATATCTGTCCTCAGGAAGACCTTCAGTATATCTGTCCTCAGGAAGACCTTCAGTATATCTGTCCTCAGGAAGACCTTCAGTATATCTGTCCTCAGGAAGACCTGCAGTATATCTGTCCTATTTGTCCTCAGGAAGACCTACAGTATATCTGTCCTCAGGAAGACCTTCAGTATATCTATCCTCATGAAGACCTTCAGTATATCTGTCCTATTTGTCCTCAGGAAGACCTACAGTATATCTGTCCTCAGGAAGACCTGCAGTATATCTGTCCTCAGGAAGACCTGCAGTATATTTGTCCTCAGGAAGACCTACAGTAACTCTGTCCTCAGGAAGACCTTCAGTATATCTGTCCTCAGGAAGACCTGCAGTATATCTGTCCTCAGGAAGACCTTCAGTATATCTGTCCTCAGGAAGACCTTCAGTATATCTGTCCTCAGGAAGACCTGCAGTATATCTGTCCTATTTGTCCTCAGGAAGACCTACAGTATATCTGTCCTCAGGAAGACCTTCAGTATATCTGTCCTCAGGAAGACCTTCAGTATATCTGTCCTATTTGTCCTCAGGAAGACCTACAGTATATCTGTCCTCGGGAAGACCTACAGTATATCTGTCCTCAAGAAGACCTGCAGTATATCTGTCCTCAGGAAGACCCACAGTATATCTGTCCTCAGGAAGACCTGCAGTAGATCTGTCCTCAGGAAGACCTACAGTATATCTGTCCTCAGGAAGACCTACAGTATATCTGTCCTCAGGAAGACCTACAGTTTATCTGTCCTCAGGAAGACCTTCAGTATATCTGTCCTCAGGAAGACCTACAGTATATCTGTCCTCAGGAAGACCTTCAGTATATCTGTCCTCAGGAAGACCTACAGTATATCTGTCCTCAGGAAGACCTACAGTATATCTGTCCTCAGGAAGACCTTCAGTATATCTGTCCTATTTGTCCTCAGGAAGACCTACAGTATATCTGTCCTCAGGAAGACCTACAGTATATCTGTCCTCAGGAAGACCTGCAGTATATCTGTCCTCAGGAAGACCTGCAGTATATCTGTCCTCAGGAAGACCTGCAGTATATCTGTCCTCAGGAAGACCTTCAGTATATCTGTCCTCAGGAAGACCTTCAGTATATCTGTCCTCAGGAAGACCTGCAGTATATCTGTCCTATTTGTCCTCAGGAAGACCTACAGTATATCTGTCCTCAGGAAGACCTTCAGTATATCTGTCCTCAGGAAGACCTTCAGTATATCTGTCCTATTTGTCCTCAGGAAGACCTACAGTATATCTGTCCTCGGGAAGACCTACAGTATATCTGTCCTCAAGAAGACCTGCAGTATATCTGTCCTCAGGAAGACCCACAGTATATCTGTCCTCAGGAAGACCTGCAGTAGATCTGTCCTCAGGAAGACCTACAGTATATCTGTCCTCAGGAAGACCTACAGTATATCTGTCCTCAGGAAGACCTACAGTTTATCTGTCCTCAGGAAGACCTTCAGTATATCTGTCCTCAGGAAGACCTACAGTATATCTGTCCTCAGGAAGACCTTCAGTATATCTGTCCTCAGGAAGACCTACAGTATATCTGTCCTCAGGAAGACCTACAGTATATCTGTCCTCAGGAAGACCTTCAGTATATCTGTCCTATTTGTCCTCAGGAAGACCTACAGTATATCTGTCCTCAGGAAGACCTACAGTATATCTGTCCTCAGGAAGACCTGCAGTATATCTGTCCTCAGGAAGACCTGCAGTATATCTGTCCTCAGGAAGACCTGCAGTATATCTGTCCTCAGGAAGACCAGCAGTATATCTGTCCTCAGGAAGACCCACAGTATATCTGTCCTTTATCTGAATATTTTACAGTAGGTTTAAGAGGACACTTACAGGTGGTCTGCTGGCTAGTCATAGGATCGCTAGCTTCTTCTCCATACATGGCATAGACTGTCACAGTGTACTCTGTAGCAGGAGTCAAGTCCTCCAGCTCCAGATCAGTTACTGCATCTGACACCTTCATCTGTTGGTTTAAAGGGGGAAATGGGAAAGCATGGCATCAGTGAAGGTCCAGATGACACAGTTGTGTGAGTCCCAAATTACAACCTATTCCTTATATAGTGCACTACTTGTGTAGTGGACTAATGTAGTGGACTATATGGGGAACAGGGTACTGTTGGGACTCAAGCCAAGACGCACCATCTGGAAGCCTGATTAGCATGGAGAATAATTCCACATGAAACATGTAACTTCTTTGCACTGTCTGAAAACAGCTTTACAGAATGTACAGTATTATTTCTGAGGCACACAATACTGTAGAAAAAGCAGAGTCGTTTATCTTGTGGAATAGTCCGGCCCGCGGCCCACACAGAGAGTTTGGTTAAACCAAAGTTCCCCATAATATATATATATATTAGAAACTCAATCGGGGTCTCAACTTGCTGTTGCTAGGTAGAACAGTAGAATACACAAGGTGCAACTTCTACATGTGGTTGTGCATCATCAGTTTTCTCTTGTTATGTCAGTCACTGATAGTCAGCCAATTAGCCCAGTCAGTTAGTTTAGCGGACAGCTATCTAAACTTGCTATCATGGTTGAAATACCGACCAGGGGCCCATTGATTTTGTTAGCCAGTGTCGCTCAGATATCATATTAAAAAATGCAAAAATACACCCTATGGCAAAATGTAAAACAGCTAATTTCCCTCTCTGCCCCATGGCAAAATGAGTAGAATTGCATGAAATTAGTTATAACATTGCTAAATCTTCTCTCTGCCCCATGGCAAAATGTAGAATTGAAGCAAACTTTCTTTAAAACTGCAACATGTTCTCTAGAGACAGGGACAGGAACAGATACATGGACAGAGATAGGGACAGGGACAAAGACAGAGACAGGGACGGGGACAGAGACGGGGACGGGGACAGGGACAGGGACAGAGACAGAGACAGGGACAGGGACAGAGACGGGGACGGGGACAGGGACAGAGACAGGGACAGGGACAGGGACAGGGACAGAGACGGGGACAGGGACAGAGACAGGGACAGGGACAGGGACAGGGACAGAGACGGGGACGGGGACAGGGACAGGGACAGGGACAGGGACAGAGACAGAGACGGGGACGGGGACGGGGACAGGGACAGGGACAGAGACAGGGACGGAGACGGGGACGGGGACGGAGACGGGGACGGAGACGGGGACAGGGACAGGGACAGAGACAGGGACAGAGACAGAGACGGGGACAAAGACAGGGACAGAGACGGGGACGGGGACAGAGACAGGGACAGGGACAGAGACGGGGACAAAGACAGGGACAGAGACGGGGACGGGGACAGAGACAGGGACAGGGACAGAGGAAGTCCTCTTATTGAGGCCTCTCCTTCCTCCATGACACCACCAGATCCAATAAGCCTCTGGAGCCTCCAGATCACCAGGGTGCTGCTGGAGGTTCAGTTCAGCACCAGATCTACTGACACAAGGCCTCCCATCCCCGGTGGTCCTGTGGTTTAGGAACTAGGGATTATCATGCTGTATTTCATCAGGAGAAAAGAGACACGGACCACCAGCAGCCCCTCCAGGAAGAACCCTCCCCCAGACCGATCCCACACAGGCTCTCGGCCCTCCGGCTGGGGTACCTCTTTCTCGTCGGAGGCCCCGTCCTTGGTCAGGGGGGCGTATAGGACCATGTACCCCGAGACGCCCTGCACACCGCTCCACCGCGCCCGCATGGTGTTGTGGGTAACGTCGTACAGCTCCAGGCCGTTCACCATGGGGAGAGCCACTGAGACACACGTGAACACACGCAGGAACGCACACACACAGGAACAAACAGACACATACACACAGATACACACAGACACACACAGACACACAGAGAGAATTGGGTTAAACCCAGGTGAAAGAGTATGTTTACACACATCCAACTTGGCCCAGGAGTTGAGGGAAAAAAGAACAAGTATAGAAAATAGTCTTGCTGACAATGAGAAGGGAGGTGGACTCACATGTGGTCTCGCTGCCACGAAGTGCCTCGCTAGCTGTGCTGGTGTAGACAGCAAACACAGCTAACTGGTACTCTGTTAAGGAGTTGAGATACCGCAGAACCACAGAGTTCTCTGTGCCGTCCACCACAGCCTGGGAGAGATACAGAGAGACTGGGTCAAAGAGATACACCGAAATACACAGAGACTGGTTCAGTGAGATACAAAGAGACTGGGTCAGAGAGATACACAGAGACTGGGTCAGAGAGATACACAGATACTGGGTCAGAGAGATACACAGAGATACACAGAGACTGGGTCAGAGAGATACACAGATACTGGGTCAGAGAGATACACAGAGATACAGAGATACTGGGTCAGAGAGATACACAGAGACTGGGTCAGAGAGATACACATATACTGGGTCAGAGAGATACACAGATACTGGGTCAGAGAGATACACAGAGATACACAGAGACTGGGTCAGAGAGATACACAGATACTGGGTCAGAGAGATACACAGAGATACACAGAGACTGGGTCAGAGAGATACACAGATACTGGGTCAGAGAGATACACAGAGATACAGAGATACTGGGTCAGAGAGATACACAGAGACTGGGTCAGAGAGATACACAGAGATACACAGAGACTGGGTCAGAGAGATACACAGAGACTGGGTCAGAGAGATACACAGAGATACACAGAGACTGGTTCAGAGAGATACACAGAGACTGGGTCAGAGAGATACACAGAGACTGGGTCAGAGAGATACACAGAGATACACAGAGACTGGTTCAGAGAGATACACAGAGATACACAGATACTGGGTCAGAGAGATACACAGAGATACACAGAGACTTGGACAGAGAGATACACAGAGATACAGAGAGACTGGGTCAGAGAGATACACAGATACTGGGTCAGAGAGATACACAGATACTGGGTCAGAGAGATACACAGAGACTGGGTCAGAGACATACAGAGAGACGGTCAGAGGGATACAGAGAGATACACACATACTGGGTCAGAGAGATACACAGAGATACACAGAGACTGGGTCAGAGAGATACACAGAGACTGGTTCAGAGAGATACACAGAGATACACAGAGACTGGGTCAGAGAGATACACAGATACAGAGAGACTGGGTCAGAGAGATACAGAGAGACTGGGGTCAGAGAGATACACAGATACTGGGTCAGAGAGATACACAGAGATACACAGAGACTGGGTCAGAGAGATACACAGAGACTGAACATCTCGAGTCAATACATTCAGAAAAGTTGTCCTGAACATCTTGAGTGAATACATCCAGTAATGTACATTTTTCAAGGAATAGAAAAGGAACCTGGAACGAAAGTGATCCATACTGTTCCGGAACAGAACCGTTATTTTAAAAGCATGAGAACCGGTTAATAACATAATTATTTTATGTTCCAGGCATTTTTTTCCAGCCCCACAAAAGAATGCAACAAAGCGCCTATGCAAAGCCCTCACTCTGTCACTCACAAACGTATTCCAGTGTCTGCCTGCAAGTTGAAAATCTTTAACTGTGGCGTGTTTAGACTACCTGCCCCTCCCCCTCAGACACAGAAGCTACTGTACTGACGTTACAAGCTTGATTCAGAAGATAGGGAGAGAGATTTTTAATTGGCTAGAGAAGAATGGATACACTTTTTCAATATTATTTAATGATACTGTAGGCCTAGTTATCACGTTTAACGTTGGATTTACTAACAACAAAAAAGTAAGACGTGTTTTTAATTCTGGTGCCACTCTGCACACACAAGCTTGTTAGCTAGCTAGCTCAAAGGACATTCAAAGTTCCTCCATAGAAGCCGCTCTTCCTAGGTAGAATTCTGTAGACCTGTGTCAGATAATGCACTTCATAACAAGATGCCCAGCTCTTCGAGCCTCCTCCTCCACCCTCTCTTGCTCTCTCCCCACCCGCAAAATGTCAGTCGCATCTTGCCTGTTCTATCTGCACTGATTGGTGAAGTCATTTAATGAGCTAAATGTAAACAACTGTCTATTTCAAAGGTTAAAAAAGGAACAGAAATGAAAAATATAAACTGGTACTTTGAGGTTTGAACCGGTTCAGAACTTTATTTTTCTGTTCAGAACAGTGGAACGGAACGGAAAAAATTGTGATTCTATTCAGAACGAAACGATTTGAAAATAATTTGGGTTCCAACCCCTTGGTTTCACCTGCAGCAGATGGACATAAAAAACGACTGGGTGGGAGAGTAAGATGGAGTGTGTATACCTCTTCAGGCCGTCCTCCCTGGGTAGCAGGGTAGTACACCACACGGTACTTCTCTACACCGCCGGGAGCGTGACTCCAGGACACCCTGAAACTCCTGGCTGTCACCTCTGATGTCACTAGGTCCTGAGGGGCTCCCTGTGTCTCCTGTCCTGCAGACTCTCCTAGAGGAACAGACATTCAGATAGTACAGGATAGCATCATCTAAGGTGAAAGACTGTACAGTATACTGTATGGACATGTTGATGTCCCTCGGTCCTGAGGAGCTCCCTGTGTCTCCTGTCCTGCAGAATCTCCTAGAGGAACAGACATTCAGATAGTACAGGATAGCATCATCTAAGGTGAAAGACTGTACAGTATACTGTATGGACATGTTGATGTCCCTCGGTCCTGTGTCTCCTGACTTGCCGTCTCCTCTGGAGAGACATTACAACGGATCGTTAGAGAATGTATGGTCTGGAAAGTTTGTACTGTACACTCTAAGAAATAAAATATGCTATCTAGAACCTAAAAGGGTTCTTCGGCTGTCCCCATAGGAGAACCCTATGAAGAACTATTTTTGGTTCCAACTAGAACCGTTTCGGCTCCAGGTAGAACCCTTTTGGGTTCCATGTAGAACTCTTTCCATAGAGGGTTCTAAATGGAACCCAGAAGGGTTCTACCTGTAACCAAAAAAGGTATTCCTATGGGGACAGCCGAAGAACCCTTTTGGAACCCTTTTTTCGAAGTGTGTATGTCTAAGTCATCCCCAGCTTACAATTGGCTCATTCATCCCCCTCCTCTCCCCTGTAACTATTCCCCAGGTCGTTGCTGTAAATGAGAATGTGTTCTCAGTCAACTTACCTGGTAAAATAACGGTAAAATAAAATAAATAAATAAATAAGTGCATATTTATTCAGTATACACTACATATGGGCACTATGTCTAAGTGAATGAGACAGTATGTACTGTAAAGATATACAGCAGTATGAGGACTGAAGACTGGGCACTATGTCTAAGTGAATGAGACAGTATGTACTGTAAAGACATACAGTAGTATGAGGACTGAAGTGTCAACGTCTTTGCTCTCGGATTTGATTTGTTCACCTTTGATCTCCTTGTCCTGCTCCTCTACCCGTTCACAGACTATCTGGGTCAGTCCCTCTACGATAGAGCTCATGATGCTGAAGTCTGCCACGTTGTACACATGAGTGTTGTCAGGCTCAGAAGCTATGGCCCTCAGCTCATTCTCATCAGCATTCTTTACACCTGCACACAGGGAGAGAGAGCACTAAGATCAAGATCAAGATTAAGATTAAGATTTAGATTAAGATTTAGATCAAGATTAAGATCTAAATCAAGATTTAGATCTAGATCAAGATTTAGATCAAGATTAAGATTTAGATCAAGATTAAGATCTAGATTAAGATTTAGATTAAGATTGAGATCAAGATTTAGATTAAGATTTAGATCAAGATTTAGATCTAGATTAAGATTTAGATCAAGTTTAAGATCTAGATTAAGATTTAGATGAAGATTTAGATCAAGATCAAGATTTGGATCAAGATTTAGATTTAGATTAAGATCAAGATCAAGATCTATCCGTTTCCTTTTGTTTCCCTTTACATAACACAAAATATGTCACCATGTCAGCCTTTACCTCTAAAACAACATTCATGGCACACTAACTGTGTCCTGCTGACAACATCAAGTCCCACAGCATGAATATACTGTGCCTTCGGAAAGTATTCAGACCCCTTGACTTTTTCCCCAAAATGTTACATTACAGCCTTATTCTAAAATGTATTATATAAAAACAATCCTCACCAATCTACACACAATACCCCATAATGACATCACAATACCCCAAAATGACATCACAATACCCCATAATGACATCACAATACCCCATAATGACATCACAATACCCCAAAATGACATCACAATACCCCATAATGACATCACAATACCCCAAAATGACATCACAATAACCCATAATGACAAAGCGAAAACAGGTTTTTAGATATTTTTGCAAATAAAAAATAATAAAAAAATACCTTATTTATATAAGTATTCAGACCCTTTGCTATGAAACACGAAATTGAGCTCAGGTGCATCCTGTTTCCATTGATCATCCTTGAGATGTTTCTACAACTTGATTGGAGCCCACCTGTGGTAAATTCAATTGATTGGACATGTTTGGAAAGGCACACACCTGTCTAAATAAAGGTCCTACAGTTGACAGTGCATGTCAGAGCAAAAACCAAGCCATGAGGTCGAAGGAATTGTCCGTATAGCTCCGAGACAGGATTGTGTCAAGGCACAGATCTGGGGAAGGGTACCAAAACATTTCTGCAGCATTGAAGGTCTCCAAGAACACAGTGGCCTCCATCATTCTTAAGTGGAAGAAGTTTGGAACCACCAAGACTCTTCCTAGAGCTGGCCGCCCAGCCAAACTGAGCAATGGGGGAGAAGGGCCTTGGTCAGGGAGTAACCAAGAACCCTACGGTCAATCAGACAGTGCTCTAGAGTTCCTCTGTGGAGATGGGAGAACCTTCCAGCAGGCTGTCATGTAAAATGCACATGACAAACCGCTTGGCGTTTGCCAAAAGGCACCTAAAGATTCTCAGACCATGAGAAACAAGATTATTTGGTCTGATGAACTCTTTAGCCTGAATGCCAAGCTAGTCAGCATTGCGGCAAAGATGAACGGAGCAAAGTACAGAGAGATATTTGATGAAAACCTGTGCCAGAGCACTCAGGGCCTCAGACTGGGGCAAAGGTTCACCTTCCAACAGGACAATGACCCTAAGCACACAGCCAAGACAACGCAGGAGTGGCTTCGCGACAAGTCTCTGAATGTCCTTGAGTGGCCCAGCCAGAGCCCGGATTTGAACCCAATCGAACATCTCTGGAGAGACCTGAAAATACTTCAACAAAGTACTGAGGAAAGGGTCTGAATACTTATGTAAATGTCTTATTTCAGTTGTTTATACACTGTAGATCTCCTAAAGACACCATCATGTGTTCATACTACAGTAAGGACAACAAGGCCTTGAGTCCTACCGATGGCGAAGAGTTCGATGCCAGCGTCCCTCAGGCTCTGGGCAGGGGGGATCACGTCATCCTGGGACTTCCCATCTGTGATTAGGATACCGACTTTGGGTACGCCGCTCCTGGAGCCTGACTCCGGCTTGAAGCTGTTCTCCAGGATATAGGTCAGGGCCAGGCCTACAGAGATACACAGAAATACACAGATAGACTGAGTGGACAAAACATTTGGAACACCTGCTCTTTCCATGACAGACTGACCAGGTGAATCCAGGTGAAAGCTATGATCCCTTATTGATGTCACTTGTTAAATCCAATTCAATCAGTGTAGATGAAGGGGAGGAGACACGTTAAATAAGGATTTTTAAGCCTTGAGACAATTGTGACATGGATTGTGTGCCATTCAAAGGGTGAATGGGCAAGACAAAATATTTAAGTGCCTTTGAATGGGGAGTGGTAGTAAGTGCCAGGCGCATCAAGAACTTCAATGCTGCTGGGTTTTTCACACGCAACAGTTTCCTGTGTGGATCAAGAATGGTCCACCACCCAAAGGACATTAAGGGCAACTTGACACAACTGTGGGAAGCATTGTAGTCAACATGCACCAGCATCCCTGTGGAATGCTTTAAACACCTTGTAGAGTCCCATGTCCTGATGACCTGAGGCTGTTCTGAGGGCAAAAGGGGGTGAAACTCAATATTAGGAAGGTGTTCCTAATGTTTTGTACACTCAGTGTACCCAGATACACACAGATATGTAAAGAGTTACACAGTTTAGTTACACAGTTACACAGTTATACAGATACACAGATAGACAGTTACACAGATAGACAGATAGATAGCTACAGAGATAGACAGCTAGACAGCTACACAGATAGACAGATACACAGCTTGACAGCTACACGTATAGACAGATAGACAGCTACACAAATAGACAGCTAGACTGCTAGACAGATACACAGCTAGACAGCTGACAGCACAGAAAAAATAAATAAATGTATGAAATTGTATGAAATGTATGCATTCACTACTGTAAGTCGCTCTGGATAAGAGCGTCTGCTAAATGACGTAAATGTAAATGTAAATGTACACAGCTAGACAGCTACACAGCTACACATATAGACAGATAGACAGCTACACAGATACACAGATAGACAGATACACAGATAGACAGATAGACAGATAGACAGATACACAGCTACACAGATACACAGATACACAGATAGACAGCTAGACAGATACACAGCTACACAGCTACACAGCTAGACAGATAGACAGATACACAGATACACAGCTAGACAGATACACAGCTACACAGTTGGACAGATGGACAGCTACACAGCTACACAGCTACACAGACAGACAGACAGACAGACAGACAGACAGACAGACAGACAGACAGACAGACAGACAGACAGACAGACAGACAGACAGACAGACAGACAGACAGACAGACAGACAGACAGACAGACAGACAGACAGACAGACAGACAGACAGACAGACAGCAACACAGATAGAAATCTGCACAGATGGACAGATGGACAGATAGAGAGCTACACAGATAGACAGATGCACAGATGGACAACTAGACAGCTACACAGATAGACATCTGCACAGATGCACAGCTACACAGATAGACAGATACACAGCTAGACAGCTACACAGACAGCTAGACAGCTAGACAGACAGATACACAGATAGACACAGTTCCCTGATGATGGCTCCACTGGTTGATACTTCTAAAAGTCATATAGCCTTCCCTCACTAACTCTTGTTACCCTTAACAAAACGCTTTATATTCATGCAAAAATCTCTAAACAGATTTCAATAGGTCTGTGTAGATTGTGTATTAAGCATTGCTAAACATCCCCCTCTAGGCTAAATCTATTGTGACCTTTCCATAGCTGTCATTAGGGATACAGGCAGAGAGCTCCTGGTGTAGTGTACCTGTCAGTGTGTTGCCTCCCTTATAGGGCAGGTTCTTCACAGCATCCAGGACTGCATCTTTAGTGGTGAAGGCATTCAGATGCCACTCTATCCTGGGGTCCCCACTGTACTGGGCCAGACCTGGGAGGGAATACAGTACAATACAATAATTATTATTTCATTTTAGGATAAGTACATAAGGGAATATACTTCACACCTGCATTTGACCAGGCTAATGAACCCTGTGACAGTACAGTACAGTAAGGCTATTGAACCCTGTGACAGTACAGTAAGGCTAATGAACCCTGTGACAGACCAGTACAGTAAGACTAATAACAGACAGTGATGCTAGTGCTTACCTATCCTGGTCAATAACAGACAGTGATGCTACTGCTTACCTATCCTGGTCAATAACAGACAGTGATGCTACTGCTTACCTATCCTGGTCAATAGCAGACAGTGATGCTACTGCTTACCTATCTTGGTCAATAACAGACAGTGATGCTACTGCTTACCTATCCTGGTCAATAATAGACAGTGAAGCTACTGCTTACCTATCCTGGTCAATAACAGACAGTGATGCTACTGCTTACCTATCCTGGTCAATAACAGACAGTGATGCTACTGCTTACCTATCCTGGTCAATAACAGACAGTGATGCTACTGCTTACCTATCCTGGTCAATAACAGACAGTGATGCTACTGCTTACCTATCCTGGTCAATAACAGACAGTGATCCTACTGCTTACCTATCCTGGTCAATAACAGACAGTGATGCTACTGCTTACCTATCCTGGTCTGGTCGATCCCGACGCTGAAAGCGTTGACCAGGTTCTCCAGGAACATGCGGACCAAGCGGAAGTTGAGCCTGCCGATGCTCCAGGATCCATCCACCAGGATCACTATGTCAGCTATGGCCTGAGTCGTACAGACAAAAGGATCTGCTGGAAAGAGGGTAATACAGGAGAACATGGATCACTATGTCAGCTATGGCCTGAGTCGTACAGACAAACAGCTCCACTGCAGGACAACCAGACAGCGGGAGAAAATGACATCAGAAAACAATATGCCAAGAATGGAGATAAGTAGAGGGAACATTCGGTCAGAGTCCATGAATGACAACGTGAATATCGGGAGACTTTTGGTGTGCCGATTTGGTCCAAGACAACAACATTAATGCAAAATGTACTTCAAAATATGGGAAAGAAAGAAACCTTTCCAGATGGTATTTGTCAAGGTAAGTTTTTATTGAACATTCACACTATAGAACAGAGAGACAGAAACGACATCACACAGCAGACGCATAATGTAAAGGACAGAGACATTAAGCAGTCTGTTTGTAACACTAATGCTGTTGCTGTATCATCCCAGATAAGTGGTGTTTTTTAACATCACTTGTTTTTGAGAAGGAAGCAGCAGAAAAAAGGCTGTAGAAGAGATTCTACCACGGTGGGACGCTGTCCAGACCAGGCAGACTTCAGCTTAGAGTGCGTGGGAAATCGACCTCTCTAGACGCCAGCTCTGGGAGAGATAAGAGTTTTAGTTGTTAAACACACACACACACACACGCACACACACACACACACACTCCAACACACTGGGTTAATGGAAGGATTCCGCAGCAGTCAATAAATCAGGTTTAGGGAGGACTACAACTGCAGTGTAGAGGACTACCCCATCCCCTCTCTCAAGACATTCCTTTATTTAACATACGCCATTGTATTGTAATGTAGTGTTGTGTAGTGTAGTGTAATGTATTGTAATGTATTGTATTGTAATGTAATGTATTGCATTGCGATGTATTGCATTGCATTGTATGGTAATATATTGTATTGCATTGTATTGTATGGCAATGTATTGTATTATAATGTAATGCATTGTATTGTTGTGTAGTGTAGTGTAATGTATTGTAATGTATTGTATTGTAATGTAATGTATTGCATTGCGATGTATTGCATTGCATTGTATGGTAATATATTGTATTGCATTGTATTGTATGTTCATGTATTGTATTGTAATGTATTGCATTGTATTGTATTGTAATGTATTGTATTGCATTGTATTGTAATGTATTGTATTGTAAAATATTGTATTGCAATGTATTGTAATGTATTGTGTTGTATTGTATTGCATTGTATTGTATTGCATTGTATTGTATGGTAATGTATTGTATCGTAATGCAATGTATTGTAATGCACGGTATTGCATGGTAATGTATTGTATTGTATGGTAATGTATGCATTGTATTGTATTGTAATGTATTGTATTGTATTGCAATGTAATGTATTGTAATTGTATTGTAATGTATTGTATTGGGGCAGTGCAGACAGTCGTGCTGTATTACCTTCCAGCAGTGAAGTGATAGAAGTGATGGATGTTCTGTGAAGTTCAAACACCTTCCAGACATCAAACAATCAACTCTGGAGGAATTATAAAACAACTACATTCAAATAATGGAGTTTTGTCATTTGTAATAGTAATGAATTATCTAAAGATTAATTTATTGATGTTCGTCCTCTGAGGATTACCTTGCTGGCTCAGGTCTGTTTAAATTTGCCTTTGAGTCTCCTGAACAATCATTTTTAAAGGAGAGGAGAAGAGGAGAGGTAGAGGGAGGGGAAAGGGGAAGGGCAAGGAGAGAGGAGAGTGGAGAGGAGAGGAGTAGGATGAGGAAGGAGGGGAGAGGAGGGGGACAGGGAAGATGAGAAAAAGGAGAGAGAGGAGAGGAGGAGAGGAGAGGAGAGGAGAGAAGGATAGGAAGGGAGGAGGGAGGGAAGAGTGCAGATGGAGAGGATGAGGAGGAGGAGAGGAGGGGAGGGAGAGGAGAGGAGAGGAGAGGGAGAGGAGAGGAGGGAGGGAAGGGAAGGGAGAGGAGGGGAAGGGAATGAAGAGAGGATAGAGGAGAGTGGTAGAGGATGAGGAGGGGAGGGAGGATGAGGCAGAGGAGAGGAGAGGAGAGGCAGAGGAGAGGAGAGGACGAGGAGAGGAAGCGGACGAGGGGGAGGGGGGAGGGGAGGAGGGTGAGCGGGAGGGAAGGGGAAGGGAGAGGAGAGGAGAGGAGAGGGTTGTTATGGGAGCTTCTTCTTTTATTTACTTTCAGCAGAACAAACAACCACCACCCACTGTGTTGAGAGTTGTCTGTCGTCTCTGCCTGCCTGCCTCCTATTCATCCCTCCCTCCACCTCTTCCTACAGTCACCACCATCAAAGGAACCCCCAGGTTAAAGTGAGAACCCTCTAGAGGACATTGAGTAGTGAGTAAAGACCTGCAGGGGACAAGCTAAACTAAAACCATGGTGTCATGAGTCCCCAATCACCATGACACAGCAGAATCCCAATGTCAAAGCTGAGGCATGGGAGACTCCTACATGTCCTAATTTCAGGGATCCTGAAGAAAAGCCACTTAAGTTTAGTCAGAAGTTTACCCCCTTGGTTTTCTTGCCCCGGCTGGCTGGCTCTCAATTGAAAGCCTCAGTGTGTGGACCCTGTTTGAGCTGCACATGAAAGAGCAAAGCAGCTGATGGCTTCAGTTTATCACTGCTCCCAGTAGCACGGCCCCAGTCTACACATCAAACACAGCAGACTGGGCCAGGCTGGGCTGGGCTGGGCTGGACAGACAGACAGACAGACAGACAGACAGACAGACAGACAGACAGACAGACAGACAGACAGACAGACAGACAGACAGACAGACAGACAGACAGACAGAGAGTCCTCAACGGGACACATTCCATCTGGTCAGTCCAAGACTGCTGCTGAGAGACGCAAGGTGAATGTTTAGTCTGTGTCCCTGTGTCTGACCTAATGGCAAGAGGAGAGCTGACTAACTACAGGCCCCCCGTTAGGTCCCGTATTACACTAATAATAACAGCCTGTAAAGTAATTATCAACTCATTACAGAACATTCAGAAAAAGGTTATTTGATTGTCAAGTTTTACCAAAACCAAATGTGGGCCAAGTCATTAGAGTGGTGGGTGCTTGTGGTACATGAGCTCAACCATAAAAACGAAATACTAATATAAAGTCATTAGAGTGGTGGGGCTGTGGTACATGAGCTCCACCATAAAAACTAAATACTAATATAAAGTCATTAGAGTGGTGGGGCTGTGGTACATGAGCTCCACCATAAAAACTAAATACTAATATAAAGTCATTAGAGTGGTGGGGCTGTGGTACATGAGCTCCACCATAAAAACTAAATACTAATATAAAGTCATTAGAGTGGTGGGGCTGTGGTACATGAGCTCCACCATAAAAACTAAATATTAATATAATTCATTAGAGTGGTGGGGCTGTGGTACATGAGGCTCCACCATAAAAACTAAATACTAATATAAGTCATTAGAGTGGTGGGGCTGTGGCACATGAGCTCCACCATAAAAAACTAAATACTAATATAAAGTCATTAGAGTGGTGGGGCTGTGGTACATGAGCTCCACGATAAAAACTAAATATTAATATAAAGTCATTAGAGTGGTGGGGCTGTGGCACATGAGCTCCACCATAAAAACTAAATACTATATAAAGTCATTAGAGTGGTGGGGCTGTGGTACATGAGCTCCACCATAAAAACTAAATACTAATATAAAGTCATTAGAGTGGTGGGGCTGTGGCACATGAGCTCCACCATAAAAACTAAATCTAATATAAAGTCATTAGAGTGGTGGGGCTGTGGTACATGAGCTCCACCATAAAAAACTAAATACTAATATAAGTCATTAGAGTGGTGGGGCTGTGGCACATGAGCTCCACCATAAAAACTAAATACTAATATAAAGTCATTAGAGTGGTGGGGCTGTGGTACATGAGCTCCACCATAAAAACTAAATATTAATATAAAGTCATTAGAGTGGTGGGGCTGTGGTACATGAGCTCCACCATAAAAAACTAAATACTAATATAAAGTCATTAGAGTGGTGGGGCTGTGGTACATGAGCTCCACCATAAAAACTAAATATTAATATAAAGTCATTAGAGTGGTGGGGCTGTGGTACATGAGCTCCACCATAAAAACTAAATATTAATATAAAGTCATTAGAGTGGTGGGGCTGTGGTACATGAGCTCCACCATAAAAACTAAATATTAATATAAAGTCATTAGAGTGGTGGGGCTGTGGTACATGAGCTCCACCATAAAAACTAAATAGTAATATAAAGTCATTAGAGTGGTGGGGCTGTGGTACATGAGCTCCACCATAAAAACTAAATACTAATATAAAGTCATTAGAGTGGTGGGGCTGTGGCACATGAGCTCCACCATAAAAACTAAATACTAATATAAAGTCATTAGAGTGGTGGGGCTGTGGTACATGAGCTCCACCATAAAAACTAAATACTAATATAAAGTCATTAGAGTGGTGGGGCTGTGGCACATGAGCTCCACCATAAAAACTAAATATTAATATAAAGTCATAGAGTGGTGGGGCTGTGGACATGAGCTCCACCATAAAAACTAAATATTAATATAAAGTCATTAGAGTGGTGGGGCTGTGGCACATGAGCTCCACCATAAAAAACTAAATATTAATATAAGTCATTAGAGTGGTGGGGCTGTGGTACATGAGCTCCACCATAAAAACTAAATACTAATATAAAGTCATTAGAGTGGTGGGGCTGTGGCACATGAGCTCCACCATAAAAACTAAATACTAATATAAAGTCATTAGAGTGGTGGGGCTGTGGTACATGAGCTCCACCATAAAAACGAAATACTAATATTAAGAAAACGGATGTAATATTTTTGCTGCCACATTGGAGTGGAATCTGAGATCATGCTACAGGCGTGTGGCTTCTTGTTCCACGCTGGAATGTTCATATGTAGAGTTGTGAGAGATTGACCCACAGGAACCATATAGTTTCACTGAAGCTATGTCATAACACAACTCAACAAGACAATAACACAACTCTCCACACCACCGCACAAGACAATAACAACTCTCCACACAATAAAACAATACACAACTCTCCCTCACCACCACAACAAGACAATAACACAACTCTCCTCACCACCGCAACAAGACAATAACACAACTCTCCACACCACCGCAACAAGACAATAACACAACTCTCCACACCACCGCAACAAGACAATAACACAACTCTCACACCACCGCAACAAGACACAAAAACAACTCTCCACACCACCGCAACAAGACAATAACACAACTCTCCACACCACCGCAACAAGACAATAACACAACTCTCCACACCACCACAACAAGACAATAACACAACTCTCCACACAACAAAACAATAACACAACTCTCCTCACCACCACAACAAGACAATAACACAACTCTCCACACCACCGCAACAAGACAATAACACAACTCTCCACACCACCGCAACAAGACAATAACACAACTCTCCACACCACCACAACAAGACAATAACACAACTCTCCACACAACAAAACAATAACTGACAGTAAATCTCAGTAAGACCAAAATAATGGTGTTCCAAAAAAGGTCCAGACGCCAGGACCACAAATACGCATTCCATCTAGACACCGTTGCCCAAGAACACACAAAAACTAAACATACCTCGGCCTAAACATCAGCGCCACAGGTAACTTCCACAAAGCTGTGAACAATCTGAGAGACAGGCAAGAAGGGTTTTCTATGCCGTCAAAAGGAACATAAAAACTCGACATCCCAATTAGAATCTGGCTAAAAATACTTGAATCAGTTATAGAACCCAATGCCTTTATGGTTGTGAGGTCTGGGGTCCGCTCACCAACCAAGAATTCACAAAATGGGACAAACACCAAATTGAGACTCTGCATGCAGAATTCTGCAAAAATATCCTCCGTGTACAACTTAAACACCAAATATTGCAGGCAGAGCAGAATTAGGCCGATACCCGCTAATATCAACATCCAGAGAAGAGCCGTAAAATTCCACAACCACCTAAAAGGAAAGTGATTCCCAAACCTTCCACACAAAGCCATCACCTACAGAGAGATGAACCTGAGAAGAGTCCCCTAAGCAAGCTGGTCCTGGGGCTCTATTCAGAAACACAAACACACCCACAGAGCCCCAGGACAGCAACACAATTAACCCAACCAAAAATGAGAAAATAAAAGATTTGACTATGTACAGACTCAGTGAGCATAGCCTTGCTATTGAGAAAGGCCGCCGTAGGCAGACCTGGCTCTCAAGAGAAGACAGGCTATGTGCACACTGCCCACAAAATGAGGTGGAAACTGAGCTGCACTTCCTAACCTCCTGCCAAATGTATGACCATATTAGAGACACATATTTCCCTCAGATTACACAGACCGGAAAGAATTCGAAAAAACAAAACCAATTTTGATAAACTCCTGGGTCATATACCACAGCGTGCAATCACAGCAGCAAGATTTGTGACCTGTTGCCCAAGGAAAAGGGCAACCAGTGAAGAACAAACACCATTGTAATACAACCATATGTATACTTATTTAACACTGTAAATATACACATAATATGACATTTGTAATGTCTTTATTCTTTTGAAACTTCAGTGAGTGTAATGTTTACTGTCATTTATAGTTTATTTCACTTTTGATTATACTTCACTTGCTTTTGCAATGTTATCATATGTTTCCCTGCCG
>NW_021822521.1:276762-314262 GCF_901001165.1 Salmo trutta
TCCTCTCTCTCTCTGTAGCCTCAGACTCCTCTCTCTCTGTAGACTCCTCTCGACTCCTCTCTCTCTCTCTGTAGCCTCATCAGACTCCTCTCTCTCTCTGTAGCCTCATCAATCTCAGTCCCATCACATATATAGTGTTCCTGTCACGTTGCTATGGTCTGCGTCCTACCTTATTCCCTTTGTAATGCACTACCCACGGCCAGGGTACGAGCTGGGCCAGGGTCCAAGCTAACCCTGAGCTGGGCTGTGGTTAGCTGTCTGAACGCTGTTTAAACCCTGAGCTGGGCTGTGGTTAGCTCTCAGAAGGCTGGTTAAACCCTGAGCTGGGCTGTGGTTAGCTCTCAGAAGGCTGGTTAAACCCTGAGCTGGGCTGTGGTTAGCTCTCAGAAGGCTGTTTAAACCCTGAGCTGGGCTGTGGTTAGCTCTCAGAAGGCTGGTTAAACCCTGAGCTGGGCTGTGGTTAGCTCTCAGAAGGCTGTTTAAACCCTGAGCTGGGCTGTGGTTAGCTCTCAGAAGGCTGGTTAAACCCTGAGCTGGGCTGTGGTTAGCTGTCAGAGACAATTCATGATCAGTGAGAGACTAAATAAATGATCATGTTAGAAATAAACTGGGCTATAAATATAAGAGCCTCTACAGGTTTCTCTGTCCTCCCCACACACACTGCTACTGATGGATGTGGAGAAGAAACCATCGCCCTCTGTCTCAACAATCCACCCTATCCCCCATCAACTGTGTGTGTGTGTGTGTGTGTGTGTGTGTGGTGTGTGTGTGTGGTGTGTGTGTGGGTGTGTGTGTGTGTGTGTGTGTGTGTGTGTGTGTGTGTGTGTGTGGAGTTAAGGAAAGAGGTCATTATGGAGTCATCTATTAGATCTCTATGTCCTCATTAATGGATGGAGTCATGTGTTTAGGAAGCCCTAAACACCTAGTTAGCTCCACAGCTGTAGAACTACTATCCATAAGGGTTAGAAGAGTTTCCACATGATAGATCATGGAGAAGGATATTTTTGCTTCCTGTTCCATTGACAGTGGAACAACATTAGCACGGTACATCAGAAGTGATTTGTTGGATGTTGGAGAAGCTACATCCGGGTGGGTATTTCATTCAATATTTCAACGGAGAAAAGTTTCAGCTCGCTGCTAAAAACTAGATTACCACATGATTTCTGTCATTCAGGTTGCAACAGACAAACAGAACAGGGAGTAGCTTTACCTCTCATCCAAATCAATAAATATGTTGTCAGGGCTTGAGATGTACAGTTCTGCATCTCAATATCACAATCATTTATAATTGCATTCAATTTGAAAGAAACGCAATCAATGACCAGAATAACAACTTCCCAGCTTCCATTTGGTTTGTAGTCACCCCTCAAGGCAACAATCCTTACTACTACAATGTGTAATATATATGGCAGTATAACTCTGTTACAACAATGCTTAATATATATGGCAGTACAACTCTGTTACAACAATGCTTAATATATATGGCAGTATAACTCTGTTACAACAATGCTTAATATATATGGCAGTATAACTCTGTTACAACAATGCTTAATATATATGGCAGTATAACTCTGTTACAACAATGTTAATGAAATAGTACAGCTACATCAACAACATGTTGTAACTGATAATGCTGGTTCAGTACTGGGTATGGACTGTAGATCTGGGACTCGTGAGTTGTGGTTGTGTTTGCCATATGGTGTTAGTGATTACAGTGTGGAGTGCTGCCAACACTCTGACTTAATCTGCACTGAAACTAAACTCAGAACACTCTGTTGTTCAATCAGATGGAGATTAAGAGGGCATTTCAAGACTTTTGTTCCCACAGGGATGAAATAAAATCTCGAACAAACACTTGAATCTGAATGTCAGTGTAGGAAGTAGGAAGTACTGGTAAAAGTGCTGTACCGCAGCTATAGTTTAACACATGACTCACAGCCTTGGTAAGGAGCTATAGAGGCTACAGTACATTCCTATATTATTCCATTCCAACCTCAGGGATAAAGTGTACAACTATCTCATGTATGCCCACAATGATGACAAACCAATCCTAATACATTCAGAACATCATCATCATCAATAATGTGTAATCTGACACCACAGTGACCAGACACCCATCTGATGTGATTGCAGCTACATGATTACCTTGCTGTGGTGTAAATCCCACATTATTATTCCATGTCTATATCAGCCAGCAGGCCAGCCAGGCCAGGACTATCTGTGGGTGAAGGGACAAGGCAGTGTCCTCTTCCTGGTCGGATCAGATGCAATGTCACCCAGGAGAACTCAATGGCACCGGTCCAAATGGCTCCATTTTCATTTTGTTGTGGACTATTTCTGACCAGGGCCCATAGGGATCTGGTCAAAAGTAGTGCACTATATAGGGAATAGGGTGCCATTTGGGATGCAGATAATCTCTATACAGTCTCTCTGAGGAGCAGCCACTTCTCTCTATCAGCTCCAGCCTTTCCTCTGACTGAGGAACAGCCACCTCTCTCTATCAGCTCCAGCCTTTCCTCTGACTGAGGAACAGCCACCTCTCTCTATCAGCTCCAGCCTTTCCTCTGACTGAGGAACAGCCATCTCTCTCTATCAGCTCCAGCCTTTCCTCTGACTGAGGAACAGCCACCTCTCTCTATCAGCTCCAGCCTTTCCTCTGACTGAGCAACAGCCACCTCTCTCTATCAGCTCCAGCCTTTCCTCTGACTGAGGAACAGCCATCTCTCTCTATCAGCTCCAGCCTTTCCTCTGACTGAGGAACAGCCACCTCTCTCTATCAGCTCAGCCTTTCCTCTGACTGAGGAACAGCCATCTCTCTCTATCAGCTCCAGCCTTTCCTCTTACTGAGGAACAGCCACCTCTCTCTATCAGCTCCAGCCTTTCCTCTGACTGAGGAACAGCCACCTCTCTCTACAGCTCCAGCCTTTCCTCTGACTGAGGAACGCCACCTCTCTCTATCAGCTCCAGCCTTTCCTCTGATGAGGACAAGCCATCTCTCTCTATCGTCCAGCCTTTCCTCTGACTGAGGAACAGCCATCTCTCTCTATCAGCTCCAGCCTTTCCTCTGACTGAGGAACAGCCACCTCTCTCTATCAGCTCCAGCCTTCCTCTGACTGAGGAACAGCCACCTCTCTCTATCCAAGCATCAGCCTTTCCTCTGACTGAGGAACAGCCATCTCTCTCTATCAGCTCCAGCCTTTCCTCTGACTGAGGAACAGCCATCTCTCTCTATCAGCTCCAGCCTTTCCTCTGACTGAGGAACAGCCACCTCTCTCTATCAGCTCCAGACTTTCCTCTGACTGAGGAACAGCCACCTCTCTCTATCAGCTCCAGCCTTTCCTCTGACTGAGGAACAGCCACCTCTCTCTATCAGCTCCAGCCTTTCCTCTGACTGAGGAACAGCCATCTCTCTCTATCAGCTCCAGCCTTTCCTCTGACTGAGGAACAGCCACCTCTCTCTATCAGCTCCAGCCTTTCCTCTGACTGAGGAGCAGCCATCTCTCTCTATCAGCTCCAGCCTTTCCTCTGACTGAGGAACAGCCATCTCTCTCTATCAGCTCCAGCCTTTCCTCTGACTGAGGAACAGCCACCTCTCTCTATCAGCTCCAGCCTTTCCTCTGACTGAGGAACAGCCATCTCTCTCTATCAGCTCCAGCCTTTCCTCTGACTGAGGAACAGCCACCTCTCTCTATCAGCTCCAGCCTTTCCTCTGACTGAGGAACAGCCATCTCTCTCTATCAGCTCCAGACTTTCCTGTGTGTGTGTGAAAAGGAAAATTAAATGATGACAATAACCATGGCTATTTCCATGACATTAATAGTTACCCAAAATGTCATCGTCACACCCCTAGCGCGTTTCATGTGAGACCTTAGCATTCTCACTGTCTCTGGCTGTCTGCCTTTGGCTCACTGGCTCTCTACCACTGGCTCTCTACCTCTGGCTCACTGGCTCTCTGCCTCTGGCTCACTGTCTCTGGCTCACTGTCTCTGGCTCACTGTCTCTGGCTCACTGGCTCTGGCTCACTGGCTCTGGCTCACTGGCTCACTGGCTCTCTGCCTCTGGCTCACTGGCTCTCTGCCTCTGGCTCACTGGCTCTCTGCCTCTGGCTCACTGGCTCTCTGCCTCTGGCTCACTGGCTCACTGGCTCACTGTCTCTCTGTCTCTCTGTCTCTCTGTCTCTCTGTCTCTCTGTCTCTGGCTCACTGGCTCACTGTCTCTCTGGCTCTCTGGCTCTCTGGCTCTCTGGCTCACTGGCTCTCTGCCTCACTGGCTAACTGTCTTTCTGCCTCCAGATAACTGTCTCTCTGGCTCACTGGCTCTCTGCCTCTGGGTCACTGGCTCACTGTCTCTCTGGCTCACTGTCTCTCTGGCCCACTGTCTCTCTGGCTTACTGTCTTTCAGATTGACTGTCTTTCTGGCTCACTGTCTCCCTGTCTCTAGCTCACTGGCTCTCTGGCTCACTGTCTCTCTCTCTCTCTCAGTTGCCATACCAGGCGGTGATGCAACCGGTCAGGATGCTCTCGATGGTGCAGCTGTAGAACTTTTTGAGGATCTGGGGACCCATGCCAAATCTTCTATTTTTTTCTATCTCTCACAGTCTGCCAGTCCACTTGTTAGGTCATGAGACCAGAGAACTTTTAAGAATTTTCCCTTCAGTCAGGGCGGGTCCTTGCTGTTCTGCCGCCCCCGCAAAACTATAATAGTCCCAGTAAGCAAAATGACATTGAAAAGATGTCAAGAAGACGTATTTTCCAGTACGCTGAAAAGGCATCTTTTCCGGATATTGAAAAATACGTATTTTCCGGAAGCTGAAATTCATCCCTCCCTCCACTCTGGACCTCTAGTGTTCTGGCCTCCAGAGTGTCAGCCCAGCACAGCCCCGTTATCAGGCCTCTCTGTCCTCTGCTATTACCCAGCGTTCTAATAGCTGGGTAATATGTGACTGCCACGACCTCTGACCCCTGAAGGGTTTTACTGCAGGCCCAGACAAAGACCTGCTCCGAGGCAGCTTTAACTAGCTCCTCTGTGTGTGTGTGTGTGTGTGTGGTGTGTGTGTGTGTGTGTGTGTGTGTGTGTGTGTGTGTGTGTGTGTGTGTGTGTGTGTGTGTGTGTGTGTTAGCCTGCCCAGAGCAGTTTTAACTAGCTTTGAGCCTGGGGTCTCAAATCAATTGCTTTGGAGATGTTAGGATAGGATGTTACACCTCTCTCTCTACCCTCTCTCATCCCTCTACCCTCTCTCTTCTCTCTCTCATCCCTCTACCCTCTCTTCTCTCTCTCATCCCTCTACCCTCTCATCCCTCTGCCCTCTCTCATCCCTCTACCCTCTACCCTCTCTCATCTCTCTCTCATCCCTCTGCCCTCTCTCATCCCTCTACCCTCTCTCTTCCCTCTCTCATCCCTCTACCCTCTCTTCCCTCTCTCATCCCTCTACCCTCTCTCATCCCTCTACCCTCTCTCATCTCCCTCTACCCTCTACCCTCTCTCTTCCCTCTACCCTCTCTTCCCTCTCTCATCCCTCTACCCTCTCTCATCCCTCTACCCCTCTCATCCCTCTACCCTCTCTCTTCCCTCTACCCTCTCTCATCCCTCTACCCTCTCTCTCCCTCTACCCTCTCTTCTCTCTCTCATCCCTCTACCCTCTCTCATCCCTCTACCCTCTCTCATCCCTCTACCCTCTCTCCCCTCTACCCTCTCTTCTCTCTCTCATCCCTCTACCCTCTCTCATCCCTCTACCCTCTCTCATCCCTCTACCCTCTCATCCCTCTACCCCTCTCTCATCCCTCTACCCTCTCTCATCCCTCTACCCTCTCTCTTCTCTCTCATCCCTCTACCCTCTCTCATCCCTCTGCCCTCTCTCATCCCTCTACCCTCTCTCATCCCTCTACCCTCTCTCTCTCTCTCTCTCATCCCTCTACCCTCTCTCATCCCTCTACCCTCTCTCATCCCTCTACCCTCTCTCCTCTCTCTCTCATCCCTCTACCCTCTCTCATCCCTCTACCCTCTCTCTCATCCCTCTCTCATCCCTCTACCCTCTCTCTACCCTCTCTCATCCCTCTACCCTCTCTCATCCCTCTACCCTCTCTCATCCCTCTGCCCTCTCTCATCCCTCTACCCTCTCTCATCACTCTCTCATCCCTCTACCCTCTACCCTCTCTCATCCCTCTACCCTCTCTCTTCCCTCTCTCATCCCTCTACCCTCTCTCATCCCTCTCTCATCCCTCTGCCCTCTCTCATCCCTCTACCCTCTCTCATCCCTCTACCCTCTCTCTTCTCTCTCATCCCTCTACCCTCTCTCATCCCTCTACCCTCTCTCATCCCTCTACCCTCTCTCATCCCTCTTCTCTCTCTCATCCCTCTACCCTCTCTCATCCCTCTACCCTCTCTCATCCCTCTACCCTCTCTCATCCCTCTACCCCTCTCTCATCCCTCTCTCATCCCTCTACCCTCTACCCTCTCTCATCCCTCTACCCTCTCTCATCCCTCTACCCTCTCTCATCCCTCTACCCTCTCTCATCCCTCTACCCTCTCTCATCCCTCTAACCTCTCTCATCCCTCTACCCTCTCTCATCCCTGTACCCTCTCTCATCCCTCTACCCTCTCTCATCCCTCTCTCATCCCTCTACCCTCTCTCATCCCTCTACCCCTCTCTCATCCCTCTACCCCCTCTCTCATCCCTCTACACTCTCTCATCCCTCTACACTCTCTCATCCCTCTACCCTCTCAGATAATCATCCTTCCTTCCTGTCTGTCTTCACAGACACACAACAACAAGTCCTGAGCCATGTCAAGGTGACTGGGTCCTATTTGATATCTTGTAGAGATGTACACCTAAACCTGCTCTCTGTTAATAATATACATCTCAGTTTGAACAGAGGAATGCATCATAAACAACTCACCATCAACCTTAGCTAATGATCCTATTTGATGCACAGTTGAGAAGCATATCTACCGGCCGTGGTGGAAAATAATCAAGCGCACCTTTAGAGGTTTTTCTCCCCCATTGAAGAGTTTTCATATGATTCAGGTCCTTCTGATGTCGTTTATATCAGGCATTCAGTTTGGCCACCGTCCCAGGGGAGACGTCAAAGGGAAGAGAATGTCCCCGTCCCAAATGGTACCCTGTTCCTTTTATAGGATCTAGTGGTAGAGTCATCAGCCAACAGGCCAGTCCAACTCACTGTTGGGATCTAGTGGTAGAGCATATCAGCCAACAGGCTAGTCCAACTCACTGTTGGGATCTAGTGGTAGAGTCATCAGCCAACAGCCCAGTCCAACTCACTGTTGGGATCTAGTGGTAGAGTCATCAGCCAACAGGCCAGTCCAACTCACTGTTGGGATCTAGTGGTAGAGTCATCAGCCAACAGGCCAGTCCAACTCACTTTTGGGATCTAGTGGTAGAGTCATCAGCCAACAGGCCAGTCCAACTCACTGTTGGGATCTAGTGGTAGAGTCATCAGCCAACAGGCCAGTCCAACTCACTGTTGGGATCTAGTGGTAGAGTCATCAGCCAACAGGCCAGTCCAACTCACTGTTGGGATCTAGTGGTAGAGTCATCAGCCAACAGGCCAGTCCAACTCACTGTTGGGATCTAGTGGTAGAGTCATCAGCCAACAGGCCAGTCCAACTCACTGTTGGGATCTAGTGGTAGAGTCATCAGCCAACAGGCCAGTCCAACTCACTGTTGGGATCTAGTGGTAGAGTCATCAGCCAACAGGCCAGTCCAACTCACTGTTGGGATCTAGTGGTAGAGTCATCAGCCAACAGGCCAGTCCAACTCACTGTTGGGATCTAGTGGTAGAGTCATCAGCCAACAGGCCAGTCCAACTCACTGTTGGGATCTAGTGGTAGAGTCATCAGCCAACAGGCCAGTCCAACTCACTGTTGGGATCTAGTGGTAGAGTCATCAGCCAACAGGCCAGTCCAACTCACTGTTGGGATCTAGTGGTAGTCATCAGCCAACAGACCAGTCCAACTCACTGTTGGGATCTAGTGGTAGAGTCATCAGCCAACAGCCCAGTCCAACTCACTGTTGAAGGCAGGACAGAACAGAAAATCTGGACCTGAAGCCAGTTCCACTGCTGATGTTAAACTCTTCCCCTCTAATCAAGGACTGATTTAGACCTGGGACAGACAGTTGTCCTGCCGTCCAGACTCAGGTTGTAACACCCCTGGTCTAGAACTTTACTGAGCAGTACAGCCGTTAGCTTCTGAAAATAACTCAACATTTAACATAGTGATGGATACAGACGGTTATTCCTCCAACGATAATACCACAGACGTTCAAACAACACCCCAAATCACTTGCCCCCTTACTGAGTAGTGACCTCAAACCACAAACCCACATTCCATTCGTACCCTATAATAACATGGACCTCTCTGTATACGCCATGATCTGAGTAACAGCAGAAATGTCAGAGGGAATGACTTTCAATACTTTAAAAACAATCATTATAATAACACATAATCACCAGTACAATTTGAAGAGTCTGCCTGCCACATCGAAATTGTTGTGTCTTTCTGGCTAGATTAGAACCCTGGTCCCTCCTCGTTCATCCAGCCAACCTGCATATTATGCTAAACAGATCAGAGTTAAATAGAACACTGCCAATATTCTAGAACCCATAAAGACCAAAGCGAAGGCATTCCGTCCTATTCTCACATTTAATGGAAAAGAGGGTCAAATATTTCACAGTGATAAAAAGGAGCATTTCGTCTGCCAACCGAACAACCAGACAGATATTCATAGCCAGCTTGGGGAGAGAGAGAGAGAGAGAGAGAGAGAGAGAGAGAGAGAGAGAGAGAGAGAGAGCGAGAGAGCGAGAGAGAGAGCGAGAGAGCGAGAGAGCGAGAGAGAGAGAGAGAGAGAGACTGCATCATATTGAGTCATTTACCCACTGTCTCGCAGTGACATTAACAGTTTAGTGACAGCCAGCCAAACCAGGCAACCAGCCAGACCACCAGCCATCTAGCTAAACAGCCAGTCAGTCAGACCAGGTATCCATCCAGTCAGTCTTACCTCCAGATATCTCGTTGATCTCCTCAGTCCCTCCGGTGTCATCAAGTCTCAGAGGCAATGTGCTCTCACCCTCTCCTCCCTCACCCTCCAGGTCTTCAGCTGAGGCACAGAGAGTAGAGAAATACATGAAAACCCTCATTCACTCTATAGGGCAGAGACCCAAACCTTACTGTGAAGAGATCCATTAAAACCCTCATTCACTCTATAGGGCAGAGACCCAAACCTTACAGTGAAGAGATCCATTAAAACCCTCATTCACTCTATAGGGCAGAGACCCAAACCTTACTGTGAAGAGATCCATTAAAACCCTCATTCACTCTATAGGGCAGAGACCCAAACCTTACAGTGAAGAGATCCATTAAAACCCTCATTCACTCTATAGGGCAGAGACCCAAACCTTACAGTGAAGAGATCCATTAAAACCCTCATTCACTCTATAGGGCAGAGACCCAAACCTTACAGTGAAGAGATCCATTAAAACCCTCATTTACTCTATAGGGCAGAGACCCAAACCTTACAGTGAAGAGATCCATTAAAACCCTCATTTACTCTATAGGGCAGAGACCCAAACCTTACTGTGAAGAGATCCATTAAAACCCTCATTTACTCTATAGGGCAGAGACCCAAACCTTACAGTGAAGAGATCCATTAAAACCCTCATTCACTCTATAGGGCAGAGACCCAAACCTTACAGTGAAGAGATCCATTAAAACCCTCATTTACTCTATAGGGCAGAGACCCAAACCTTACAGTGAAGAGATCCATTAAAAACCTGAAGGTTCTCTGCTCTTTCACCAACCACTCCTCCTCCCCCCTCACAGCACAGAAAGTCACGATGCCAGGCCAGTCAGACAGCATTCAATGGAATCTGCTTTAGTAGAGCCTCTGTCAGGTTTCAGATAGAACCTCAGGATTTGGGGAGGAGGGCATTGACATGTTATTGACTGTATAAAAAGCTACTTATTCATTCCAGAATATGTATTTTCATTTTTTTGTGTTTTTACTGTTGTATAAGAATGCTCTTTCTTCAAAAGCAATGCTATGAATGTGAGGTTTCTATCTAAAGTAATTTTACTATTCAGAAATTAGTGGAACAAAAGGACACAGAACCAGTCTGTCACGCCCTGACCATAGAGAGCACTTGTTTCTCTATGGTGTAGTAGGTCAGGGCGTGACTAGGAGGTAGTCTAGGTTAATATTTCTATGTTGTGTTCTAGTTTATATTTTCTAGGTTGGTGTTTTGTATGATTCCCAATTAGAGGCAGCTGGTAATCGTTGTCTCTAATTGGGGATCATATTTAAGTAGCTATTTTTCCCACCTGTGTTTGTGGGATATTGTTTTGTGTTTGTGCCTGTGCACCACGAATTCACGTTTAGTTTGTTTATTTGATTTATTTGTTTTTGCTTGAAGTTTCCCTTTGGAATAAAGATGTGGAACACACGCTGCGCCTTGGTCCCGTTCTTACGACAACCGTGACAGTCTGTTATATACCTGCATACTATGAGTGGAACAAAAGGACACCGAACCAGTCTGTTACATACCTGCATTGTATGAATGGAACAAAATGACATAGAATCAGACTGATACATACCTGCATACTTTCCTTGTAGTGCTCTGCTCTGCTGGTTCCCTCTCACAGCTAGAACCCTGACGTGGTACTCCTTCATGGCATCAAAGTCCTGTATCACCACTTTATTATCCCCCTTCGAAACGCGCAGCTCCTTTTTCTCTTTGCCTGTTGGAGATTGGAGAGAGAAATCAGGGTGGGGACCTAGTGTGCGTCCAAAATGCCATCCTATTCCCTATATCAGGATCATCAACTAGATGAGCAGATGGTATGGGGGCCAGAACATAATTACAAATAATTTCTAGACTGCAAATTGACCGCAGGAAGCCCAAACTAATGTGACCCCAGATATGTTTGACTAACACATAATCACTTCAAACCTTGCTTACATTTGTATATGATTACATGTCTCTGTTATGCGTGGGAATACTTGGACTTCTCCAAAATTAAAATCACTTGGAGCTGAATTTTGCAGTATTTTATATCCCACAATAGAACATGTAAAATACAAATAAAAAAGACCTGGTTGGCCAAATAAAACCAGGTGTTGAGGAACCCTGCCCTATATAGTGCACCATAGGTCAAATGTAGTGCACTATAAAGGGAAGAGGGTGCCATTTTGGATGTAGACTCAGATAAGCATTCCAATGCATCAATTTCCCATTCAAGCTTTTCCAGGAGTCTCAATGTCCAGGCTGTTGTGGGAAGCAGTGCTATGAGGATTCTTGTGGAGGTAGTAGGGGGGGGGGTGTGTGTGTGTGTGTGTGTGTGTGTGTGTGTGTGTGTGTGTGTGTGTGGTGTGTGTGTGTGTGTGTGTGTGTGTGTGTGTGTGTGTGTGTATGTGTGTGTGTGTGTGTGTGTGACAACCATAAGTGATCCATCACAGCTCAAGTTGCACACCTCAGCATTGTCTCTAAAGCTTAAGGACAGGTACATATGAGACACATATTTTACACAATCTGATCTTTTAAACATTTGGGCTCTGGATCTTTCTGCCCTGAGGTTCTGCCCATTATCTACTACGAATGCAAACCAACAAATATCAGAAATTCCAAATGGTCTAACTGTGACTTCTTTATTGAAACGAGACGTTTTCCTTCAGCGTCATATTCAGGTGAATTTAACCGAGAGGTTTTCCTTCACCGTCATATTCAGGTGAATTTAACCGAGACGTTTTCCTTCACCCGTCATATTCAGGTGAATTTAACCGAGAGGTTTTCCTTCACCGTCATATTCAGGTGAATTTAACCGAGACGTTTTCCTTCACCGTCATATTCAGGTGAATTTAACCGAGACGTTTTCCTTCACCGTCATATTCAGGTGAATTTAACCGAGACGTTTTCCTTCACCCGTCATATTCAGGTGAATTTAACCGAGAGGTTTTCCTTCACCGTCATATTCAGGTGAATTTAACCGAGACGTTTTCCTTCACCGTCATATTCAGGTGAATTTAACCGAGACGTTTTCCTTCACCCGTCCTATTCAGGTGAATTTAACCGAGACGTTTTCCTTCACCGTCATATTCAGGTGAATTTAACCGAGACGTTTTCCTTCACCGTCATATTCAGGTGAATTTAACCGAGACGTTTTCCTTCACCGTCATATTCAGGTGAATTTAACCGAGACGTTTTCCTTCACCGTCATATTCAGGTGAATTTAACCGAGACGTTTTCCTTCACCGTCATATTCAGGTGAATTTAACCGAGATGTTTTCCTTCACCGTCATATTCAGGTGAATTTAACCGAGACGTTTTCCTTCACCGTCATATTCAGGTGAATTTAACCGAGACGTTTTCCTTCACCGTCATATTCAGGTGAATTTAACCGTGACGTTTTCCTTCACCGTCATATTCAGGTGAATTTAACCGAGAGGTTTTCTTTCACCCGGCATATTCAGGTGAATCGTGGTCAACCACAAATCCAGACAAAGCTGAATCATTTCAGATCCATTTAGTCAGTTAACCCATTTTGAGTAAGTGCCTTTAAGAGTAAATTGTTTTCCATTTGTTTAGTCAAACTTCATTTGCATAAACCAGCTTATTTGCCAGTCAGCCAACATGCTGGGGCTTGATTTCAGGACCTCTCCTCTCTCCTCCTGTCCTGTCCCCTTTTATCTTCTCTTCTCCTCCTCTCTTCCCTCCTCTTCACTCCTCTCATCTCCTCGTCCTCTTCTTCTCTCCACATGCCGCACGTACGGCTCCACGTTCAGTTCCCTCAGCAGTAAAATAGCTCAGAGCTTCAGCAGTTCACATTATTGACCAATTAGGATGATTTAAATCCTACAGGCCTGAGCGATCAATAGGAAGAGACTAACTGTGCTTAATCAGCAGCACTTTCACACAGAACACTGCCGAAGGATGGGTATGGATGTGTTAAACGAGGAGAGGGGGATATCGGGGGGAGAGGGAGAGAGAGAGGGGGAGAGGGAGACAGAGTGGGGGGAGAGGGAGCGAGAGAGGGGGGAGATGGAGTGGGAGAGAGAGAGGGGGGAGAGGGAGACAGAGAGGGGGGGAGAGGGAGAGATGGAGAGGGAGAGAGAGGGAGGAGAGGGATGGAGAGGGAGCGAGAGAGAGGAGATCGGGGGGAGATGGAGAGGGAGAGAGAAGAGATCGGGGGAAGATAGAGAGAGAGGGGTGGGGGGTGAAGAAAGAGAGAGAGAGAGATTGAGGGAGAGGAGGGGCGCGAGATAAAAGGAGAGAGACAGAGTGAGAGAGATAGAGAGGGTAGTGAAGAGAGAGAGTTAGAGAGAGTGATGGAGAGAGAGAAAAGGAGAAAGAGACAGAGAGAGAGATAGAGAGAGGGGGGTGAAGAGAGAGAGTTAGAGAGAGTGATGGAGAGAGAGAAAAGGAGAAAGAGACAGAGAGAGAGATAGAGAGAGGGGGGTGAAGAGAGAGAGTTAGAGAGAGTGATGGAGAGAGAGAAAAGGAGAAAGAGACAGAGAGAGAGATAGAGAGAGGGGGGTGAAGAGAGAGAGTTAGAGAGAGTGATGGAGAGAGAGAGAGAGAGAGAGAGATGGAGAGAGAGAAAAGGAGGGAGACAGAGAGAGAGAGATAGAGAGGGTAGTGAAGAGAGAGAGTTAGAGAGAGTGATGGAGAGAGAGAAAGGAGAAAGAGACAGAGAGAAAGAGAGAACAGAGGAGGGAGATGTAGGGCACCTAGCATTTAGAAGTGATGACTTAGCAGATTACTGTTAATGCTGAAGCACCAGCAGGAAACAACACGATCAAGATCAGAGAAATTGCACTTTTAATTAAAGGGTATTAGAAGTTCTGGAAATAGAAATCAGTCTAATATAACCTTTGTATCAAACAATTGACAAAAGGAAATCATTATAATGTAACCATAACCAATGTGTCAAAATACACTGAGAGTACAGAATATTAAGAACACCTTCCTAATATGGACACTGGGCTAGGAGAATGGTCTCTCTCCCAGTCAGTATGATAAACAGTGGACACTGGGCTAGGAGAATGGTCTCTCTCCCAGTCAGTATGATAAACAGTGGACACTAGGCTAGGAGAATGGTCTCTCTCCCAGTCAGTATGATAAACAGTGGACACTGGGTTAGGTGAGTGGTCTGAACAGGAGTAGTATTATACCTAATTAGACCCAGAGACAGAGAGCTCAACAGGAGTAGTATTATACCTAATTAGACCCAGAGACAGAGAGCTCAACAGGAGTAGTATTATACCTAATTAGACCCAGAGACACAGAGCTCAACAGGAGTAGTATTATACCTAATTAGACCCAGAGACACAGAGCTCAACAGGAGTAGTATTATACCTAATTAGACCCAGAGACAGAGAGCTCAACATGAGTAGTATTATACCTAATTAGACCCAGAGACAGAGAGCTCAACAGGAGTAGTATTATACCTAATTAGACCCAGAGACACAGAGCACAACAGGAGTAGTATTATACCTAATTAGACCCAGAGACAGAGAGCTCAACATGAGTAGTATTATACCTAATTAGACCCAGAGACAGAGAGCTCAACAGGAGTAGTATTATACCTAATTAGACCCAGAGACAGAGAGCTCAACAGGAGTAGTATTATACCTAATTAGACCCAGAGACAGAGAGCTCAACAGGAGTAGTATTATACCTAATTAGACCCAGAGACAGAGAGCTCAACAGGAGTAGTATTATACCTAATTAGACCTAGAGACAGAGAGCTCAACAGGAGTAGTATTATACCTAATTAGACCCAGAGACAGAGAGCTCAACAGGAGTAGTATTATACCTAATTAGACCCAGAGACAGAGAGCTCAACAGGAGTAGTATTATACCTAATTAGACCCAGAGACAGATAGCTCAACAGGAGTAGTATTATACCTAATTAGACCCAGAGACAGAGAGCTCAACATGAGTAGTATTATACCTAATTAGACCCAGAGACAGAGAGCTCAACAGGAGTAGTATTATACCTAATTAGACCCAGAGACAGAGAGCTCAACATGAGTAGTATTATACCTAATTAGACCCAGAGACAGAGAGCTCAACAGGAGACCAGGCAGGCTGATGGTTGATACAAACCCAGTGCTTGACACTAACATTTTTAGCCACCTGTCCTTCAGACATGTAGGACATAATATTTAGGAGGAGGGCTGGCCACCCTGCACACCCAGTATCTCTCCTGGTCTCTACAGGAGGAGGGCTGGCCACCCTGCACACCCAGTATCTCTCCTGGTCTCTACAGGAGGAGGGCTGGCCACCCTGCACACCCAGTATCTCTCCTGGTCTCTCCAGGAGGAGGGCTGGCCACCATGCACACCCAGTATCTCTCCTGGTCTCTACAGGAGGAGGGCTGGCCACCCTGCACACCCAGTATCTCTCCTGGTCTCTACAGGAGGAGGGCTGGCCACCCAATTAGATTATTGTTTTATTTTGCATTGTTTGTAACTTATTCTGTACATAATGTTGCTGCTACCGTCTTTTATGACTGAAAAGACATTCTGGATATCAGAGCAGTGATTACTCACCTCGAACTGGACAAAGATTTTTTCTTTAATGAGTCCGACACAAAGGATATACTGGTTCTCCGAGACCAGGCCCAACATCCCTGTTATTCACATGCCTATTTGTCAATAACAGCTGGTGTGCAATGTCTAATATTAAGGAAATCTCGAGGTGTGTGTGTGTGTGTGTCTCTCTCTCTCTCTCTCTCTCTCTCTCAATGGCCCACTGCCACACACCCAGGTGATGCACACCATGCTGACCAAAAATCTGCTAGAAACAGGCAAATAACTCCCTAGCAACTATAAATCAACAAATGTGCAAACACGGCTTGCTTTGATCTCAAAAACACATCTAGCAACCAGATGATTGAAAGTCCCCTCGTGCCGATCAATGCAGGCCGACAGAAATGATACTCCGATGAGCTCTGCAGAGATTGGGAGGACAGTGAGCAAAACATCGCATCCAGAGGACACTTTGATCTGATTCTGATTAAAGGAGCCTAACTGTTTGATATTGTGATTTTTGTTTTACAACTTAAATCTATAATCTGCTTGTACAACAATGTTTTTCACTTGCCCCCGGGCAAGCAGACAAGCGTATATGTCGAGCCCTGAAACCCAAACCCGCACCTGTCCTCCTCTAACCCCAGCATCTCTAATTAGTCAAACAGAGACCGTAGGCTTCCCCGAGGTGGAACGTTAGGGAACATTGGAACTGAAGTGGATTTGTAAAAATAATCTCTCTGTTCTCATTTAACAGTAGTGCATTGAGTTAATAACAAAAAAGTGGTTTATTTATTTTAACTAACGCATAGGTGATCTCCCAGGAAGAAGTCCAGTATCAATCAACGACACATCGGGACAAATTCTTTTGTTGTGTCTTTAACAAAGCGAGGGGGCCAGAGGGGCTGGTCAATAGACCACAGAATTACTTTTCACTGAACAGCAGGTTGGGGGAGGGAGGACGTGTGTGTGTTGATGTTATCTCTGTCCTCATTGTTTAATCCAAGATGTCTGACAGGCTTTGTTAGACAACACTGACCTTCCTTACAGACAGACAGGGTAAATATTCCCTAAAACTCTCTAAGCCCGGTCCCACAACTGTTGGTGCTGTCTTATCAACTCAATGTTGTCAATGGCAATAGGAGGTGTCAAGATTCATTCATTCAGCTGTATGGGGTGTTTAACTTTACTCAAGATAAAATAAGCCTCTTTTTCAAAGCATATCTTCTGTGGTCCAGTGTGTTTAGCCAACTCTTCCCTGTGTTCATTCATTATCATTGCCCTGTGTTCATTCATTATCATTACCCTGTGTTCATTCATTATCATTACCCTGTGTTCATTCATTATCATTACCCTGTGTTCATTCATTACCCTGTGTTCATTCATTATCATTACCCTGTGTTCATTCATTATCATTACCCTGTGTTCATGCATTATCATTACCCTGTGTTCATTCGGTATCATTACCATGTGTTCATTCATTATCATTACCCTGTGTTCATTCATTATCATTGCCCTGTGTTCATTCATTATCATTACCCTGTGTTCATTCATTATCATTACCCTGTGTTCATTCATTATCATTACCCTGTGTTCATTCATTACCCTGTGTTCATTCATTATCATTACCCTGTGTTCATTCATTATCATTACCCTGTGTTCATGCATTATCATTACCCTGTGTTCATTCGGTATCATTACCATGTGTTCATTCATTATCATTACCCTGTGTTCATTCATTATCATTACCCTGTGTTCATTCATTATCATTGCCCTGTGTTCATTCATTATCATTACCCTGTGTTCATTCATTATCATTACCCTGTGTTCATTCATTATCATTACCCTGTGTTCATTCATTACCCTGTGTTCATTCATTATCATTACCCTGTGTTCATTCATTATCATTACCCTGTGTTCATGCATTATCATTACCCTGTGTTCATTCGGTATCATTACCATGTGTTCATTCATTATCATTACCCTGTGTTCATTCATTATCATTACCCTGTGTTCATTCATTATCATTACCCTGTGTTCATTCATTATCATTACCATGTGTTCATTCATTATCATTACCCTGTGTTCATTCATTATCATTACCCTGTGTTCATTCATTATCATTACCCTGTGTTCATTCATTATCATTACCCTGTGTTCATTCATTATCATTACCCTGTGTTCATTCATTATCATTACCCTGTGTTCATTCATTATCATTACCCTGTGTTCATTCATAATGGAGCCGGAGGGGATGGCTTCCGTTTAACGGGCTCCTAACCAATTGTGCTATTTTGTGTGTTTTTTTTGCATTGTTTGTAACTTATTCTGTACATAATGTTGCTGCTACCGTCTTTTATGACTGAAAAGACATTCTGGATATCAGAGCAGTGATTACTCACCTCGAACTGGACAAAGATTTTTTCTTTAATGAGTCCGACACGAAGGATATACTGGTTCTCCAAGACCAGGCCCAAAATCCCTGTTATTCGCATGAAGAAAATATGGAAATACAGGGGGCGGAGATTGGGGTGCCTTGTGAGAATTAGTCGGCGACTGGGTTACCCGCCTCTACCATACTTTCTATTGGCCAACATGCAATCACTGGAGAATAATCTGGATGATCTCAGTTTGAGACTATCCTACCAACGGGACATTAAAAATTGTAATATCTTATGTTTCACCGAGTTGTGGCTGAATGACGACATGGATAATATACAGTTGGCTGAGTTTTCTGTGCATCGGCAGGACAGAACAGCTACGTCTGGTAAGACGAGGGGTGGGGGTGTCTGTCTATTTGTCAATAACAGCTGGTGTGCAATGTCTAATATTAAGGAAATCTCGAGGTATTGCTCGCCTGAAGTAGAGTACCTCATGATAAGCTGTAGACCACACTATCTACCAAGAGTGTTTTCATCTGTATTTTTCTGAGCTGTCTATTTACCACCACAAACCGATGCTGCCACTAATATAACAACTCAATGAGCTGTTTAAGGCCATAAGCAAACAAGAAAATGCTCATTCAGATGCGGTGCTCCTAGTGGCCGGGGACTTTAATGCGGGCAAACTTAAATCCGTTTGACCTAATTTCTACCAGCATGTCACATGTGCAACCAGAGTTAAAAAACCTCTAGACCACCTTTACTCCACACACAGAGATGCATACAAAGCTCTCCCTCACCCTCCATTTGGCAAATCTGACCATAATTCTATCCTCCTGATTCCCGCTTCCAAGCAAAAACTAAAGCAGGGAGTACCAGTGACTCGCTCAATAAGGAAGTGGTCATATGATGCAGATGCTACCCTACAGGACTGTTTTGCTAGTACAGACATGAATATGTTCTGGGATTCATCCAATGGCATTGAGGAGTATACCATCTCAGTCACCGGCTTCATCAATAAGTGCATCGATGACTTCGTCCCCACAGTGACCGTACGTACATATCCCAACCAGAAGTAATGGATGACAGGCAACATCCGCACCGGGCTAAAGGCTAGAGCTGCCGCTTTCAAGGAGCGGGACACTAATCTGGACGCTTATAAGAAATCCCGAACTATCAAACAGGCAAAGCGTCAATACAGGACTAAGATTGAATCCTACTACACCGGCTCTGACGCTCGTCACATGTGGCAGGGCTTGCAAACTGGCAGTGTGCTGCCAGGACAACAACCTCTCCCTCAATGTGAGCAAGACAAAGGATCTGATCGTGGACAACAGGAAATGGAGGGACGAACACACCCCCATTCACATCAACGGGGCTGTAGTGGAGCAGGTAGAGAGTTTCAAGTTCCTTGGTGTCCACATCACCAACAAACTATCATGGTCCAAACACACCAAGACAGTTGTGAAGAGGGCATGACAACACATTTCCCCCTTAGGAAACTGAAAAGATTTGGCATGGGTCCCCAGATTCTCAAGAAGTTATACAGCTGCACCATCGAGAGCATGCTAACCGGTTGCATCACCACCTGGTATGACAACTGCTTGGCATCCGACCGTAAGGTGCTACAGAGGGTAGTGCGTACGGCCCAGTACATCACTGGGGCCAAGCTTTCTGTCATCCAGGAGCTATATACTAGGCGTTGTCAGAGGAAGGCCCAAAAAATTGTCAAAGACTCCAGTCACCTAAGTCATAGATGGTTCTCTCTGCTACCGCACTGCAAGCTGTGCCTGAGCACCAAGTCTAGGTCTCCTTAACAGCTTCTATCCCCAAGCCAAAAGACTGCTGAACAACTAATCACCCCGACTATTTACATTGACACCCCCCCCCTTTGTTTTTACACTGCTGCTACTCTCTGTTTATTATCTATGCATAGTCACTTTACTCTTACCTACATGTACCAATTACCTCGACTAACCTGTACCCCCGCACATTGACTCGGTACCGGTACCCCCTGTATATAGCCTCCACATTGACTCGGTACCTGTACCCTCTGTATATAGCTTCCACATTGACTCTGTACCGGTACCCCCTGTATATAGCCTCCACATTGACTCTGTACCGGTACCCCCTGTATATAGCGTCCACATTGACTCAGTACCGGTACCCCCTGTATATAGCCTCCACATTGACTCGGTACCGGTACCCCCTGTATATAGCCTCGCTATTGTTATTTTATTGTATTACTTCTTTTTTTAACTTTAGTTTATTTGGTAAATATTTTCTTAACTCTATTTCTTGAACTGCATTGTTGGTTAATAACCTGTTGGGGCTAGGGGGCTGTATTGAGAATTTTGAAAAAAATATGTGCCCATTTTTAACTGCCTCCTACACCAACTCAGATTTGGATAGAAAACACTCTGAATTTTCAAAAACTGTTTGAATGGTGTCTGTAAGTATAACAAAACTCATATGGCAGGCAAAAACCTGAGAAAAATACAACCAGGAAATGAGAATTTGTGGCTGTACTATTTTCGAGTCATTGCTAATAGATCACACAGTGACAAAGGATTCATTTCGCACTTCCTACGGCTTCCACTAGATGTCAACGATCTTTATAAAGTTGTTTGAAGCGTCTATGATGAACAGAGACCGGATGACAAGGAAGAGAAGTTGACGTCCCTGGGATGTCGTCACTTCATTATTGCACGCACCTGCGCGTGCATGTAAGTTCATGTGAGGCGAGACATTTTTCAAAAACGGTTTTCAAGACACAGGAGAGGTCGGGTTGAAATATTACTGATGTTTCACGTTAAAAATGGCCCTAAAGATTGATGCTAAACAACGTTTGACATGTTTGAACGAACGTAAGGAACAATTTGGAGTTATTTGGACATAAATTATGAACTTTGTCAAAAGAAACCACATTTATTGTGGACCTGGGATTTCTGGAAGTGCCTTCTGATTAAGATAATCAAAGGTAAGGGATTATTAACAATAGTATTATTGATATTAGATGGTGCTAACCTGTATATCCTAGCCTATTGTTCTTAGCATGTTCTTAGCATAGGACCCGGTTTATTGCAAAGTGTGATTTCCCAGTAAAGTTATTTTGAAATCTGGCAATGCGGTAGCATTTACGAGATGTTAATCTATAATTCTTTGAATGACAATATTATAATTTACCAATGTTTTCGAATAGTAATTTTGTAAATTGTAACGCTCATTCACCGGAAGCATTTGAGGGAGAAAAAAATTCTGCCACTGTAAAATGCTGTTTTTGGATATAAATATGAACTTGATGGAACAAAAATGCATGTATTGTATAACATAATGTCCTAGGAGTGTCATCTGATGAAGATTGTCAAAGGTTAGTGCATAATTTTAGCTGGTTTTCTGCTTTTGGTGACGCCTGTCCTTGAATTGAAAATGGATGTTTGTACTTTTTTGGCTATGTACTGTCCTAACATAATCTAAATTTATGCTTTCGCCGTAAAGCCTCTTTGAAAATCGAACAATGTGGTTAGATTAAGGAGATGTTTATCTTTTAAATGGTGTAAAATAGTTGATTGTTTGAGAAATTGAAATTATTAGATTTTTGATGTTTTGAATTTCCCGCCTTGCTAGCAATCCCAACTGGGGGATTAAGGCTACCCCCTAGCCCCAACAGGTTTTAAGGGCTTGTAAGTAAGCATTTCACGGTAAGGTAAACACCTTTTTTATTTGGTGCATTTGGCAAGAATATTTTATCTGATTTGATCACTAGAATGGTTGGTAAGGAATAGAAGATGTAGCAGCAGAGCAATAGAAGACTTGTCTACAGCCCATACAGCATGGGACCAGACTGATACAGCATGGGACCAGACTGATATAGCCCATACAGAATGGGGTCAGACTAATACAGCCCATACAGAATGGGACCAGACTGATTAGGCCCATACAGCATGGAACCAGACTGATTAGGCCCATACAGCATGGGACCAGACTGATACAGCATGGGACCAGACTGATACAGCATGGGACCAGACTGATACAGCATGGGACCAGACTGATACAGCATGGAACCAGACTGATACAGCATGGGACCAGACTGATACAGACCATACAGCATGGGACCAGACTGATACAGATCATACAGCATGGGACCAGACTGACAGCATGGGACCAGACTGATAAAGCCCATACAGCATGGGACCAGACTGATACAGACCATACAGCATGGGACCAGACTGATACAGATCATACAGCATGGGACCAGACTGACAGCATGGGACCAGACTGATAAAGCCCATACAGCATGGGACCAGACTGATACAGCCCATACAGCATGGGACCAGACTGATACAGCATGGGACCAGACTGATACAGCATGGAACCCAACTGATACAGCATGGGACCAGACTAATACAGCATGGGACCAGACTGATACAGCCCATACAGCATGGAACCAGACTGATACAGCATGGGACCAGACTGATACAGCCCATACAGCATGGAACCAGACTGATACAGCATGGGACCAGACTGATTAGCCCATACAGAATGGGGTCAGACTAATACAGCCCATACAGAATGGGACCAGACTGATTAGGCCCATACAGCATGGAACCAGACTGATACAGCCCATACAGCATGGGACCAGACTGATACAGCCCATACAGAATGGGACCAGACTGATATAGCCCATAGAGCATGGAACCAGACTGATACAGCCCATACAGGATGGGACCAGACTGATACAGCCCATACAGAATGGGACCAGACTGATACAGGATGGGACCAGACTGATACAGGATGGGACCAGACTGATACAGCATGGGACCAGACTGATACAGCATGGAACCAGACTGATACAGCATGGGACCAGACTGATACAGGATGGGACCAGACTGATACAGCATGGGACCAGACTGATACAGGATGGGACCAGACTGATACAGCATGGGACCAGACTGATACAGCATGGGACCAGACTGATATAGGATGGGACCAGACTGATACAGGATGGGACCAGACTGATACAGCATGGGACCAGACTGATACAGCATGGGACCAGACTGATACAGCATGGGACCAGACTGATACAGCATGGGACCAGACTGATACAGCATGGGACCAGACTAATACAGCCCATACAGAATGGGACCGGACTAATACAGCCCATACAGAATGGGACCGGACTAATACAGCACGGGACCAGACTGATTCAGCCCATACAGAATGGGACCAGACTGATACAGCCCATACAGAATGGGACCAGACTGATACAGCCCATACAGAATGGGACCAGACTGATATAGCCCATACAGCATGGAACCAGACTGATCCAGAGCTTCGACTATTCTGGACTATATACAGTAGAATGTGTACATCAACTAAAGGCATAGACAGATTATTAGATATCTTACCCGGCTCACTGTGGTATAAAACTCTATAGCCGTCGACATTCCCTTTCGGCTCTTTCCAAGATACATGTAATTTGCTCGTACCCAGCACTTTAAAACGTAATCTTCTGGGAGCTGGAACTGAAACAGAACAACAATAGACTATCATTAATACTGACTCATTCAGTTACAGTTTGTGTATTGATGATTAATATGTTGAATACAGAATGCAGACCAGGGCCTATAGGGTAGTGCACTACTTTTTACCAGGGCCCATAGGACTCTGATTGAAAGTAGTGCACCACAGACAGAATAGGGTGTGATTTGGGAGGCAGATACAATCCCCAGCAGGTGTTAGTGCCACTACAGAACTACACATCAGCCAGGTTAATCACACACAGATACAATCCCCAGCAGGTGTTAGTGCCACTACAGAACTACACATCAGCCAGGTTAATCACACACAGATACAATCCCCAGCAGGTGTTAGTGCCACTACAGAACTACACATCAGCCAGGTTAATCACACACAGATACAATCCCCAGCAGGTGTTAGTGCCACTACAGAACTACACATCAGACAGGTTAATCACACACAGATACAATCCCCAGCAGGTGTTAGTGCCACTACAGAACTACACATCAGCCAGGTTAATCACACACAGACATTGAACAGACGTCTACAAAGACAACCCATTCTGGTATAACACAATAACATATTGGAAAACATATTGGAAAACATATTGGAAAACATATTGGAAAACATATTGGAAAACATATTGAATAACATATTGTTGTAAAATAACATATTGTTGTAGAATAACATATTGTTGTAGAATAACATATTGTTGTAAAATAACATATTGTTGTCCAATAACATATTGTTGTAGAATAACATATTGTTGTCCAATAACATATTGTTGTAGAATAAAATATTGTTGTCCAATAACATATTGTTGTAGAATTAAATATTGTTGTAGAATAACATATTGTTGTAAAATAACATATTGTTGTAGAATAACATATTGTTGTAGAATAACATATTGTTGTCCAATAACATATTGTTCTAGAATAAAATATTGTTGTCCAATAACATATTGTTCTAGAATAAAATATTGTTGTAGAATAACATATTGTTGTCCAATAACATATTGTTCTAGAATAACATATTGTTGTAGAATAACATATTGTTGTCCAATAACATATTGTTGTCCAATAACATATTGTTGTCCAATAACATATTGTTGTAGAATAACATATTGTTGTCCAATAACATATTGTTGTAGAATAACATATTGTTGTCCAATAACATATTGTTGTCCAATAACATATTGTTATAGAATAACATATTGATGTAGAATAACATATTGTTGTAGAATAACATATTGATGTAGAATAACATATTGTTGTAGAATAACATATTGATGTAGAATAACATATTGTTGTCCAATAACATATTGTTGTCCAATAACATATTGTTGTAGAATAACATATTGTTGTCCAATAACATATTGTTGTAAAGTAACATAGTTGTCCAATAACATATTGTTGTCCAATAACATATTGTTGTAAAGTAACATAGTTGTCCAATAACATATTGTTGTCCAATAACATATTGTTGTAAAATAACATAGTTGTCCAATAACATATTGTTGTAAAATAACATAGTTGTAGAATAACATATTGTTGTAAAATAACATAGTTGTCCAATAACATATTGTTGTCCAATAACATATTGTTGTCCAATAACATATTGCACAACAAACAGTTATAAACAAAGAGGATCTTAAATGTCAGTCATATTCTCTTACTTTTTGAGACACTATTTGTTACCTAGTAAGAAGGGAGGGGTATTTTTAGAGCCTGAAATCCCAACTGATAAACTTTGTTTCATGTAAAATAATTGTGAAACAGAGCAAATCAGATGGGATTCCAGGCTAGCATTTCTAAGCCGATGACAACATCGACATTTCCTTTCAAAAAGACAGGTGCTGCAGACTGTTCAGAGTCAGTAAATGTTTGATCTCTCAGTTGATGGAGAATCAATCAGCTTCACCTGCTGTCCCGGTGGAAAGAACAGTCAGTGGAAGACCTTCTCTAGGCTATAGCTAGATATTGATGCTATCTGGCGTTTCTATACGCAGGCTGCTATGAGGAAGAGAATGAGACTTTTTTTTACATGAAGTTGCTCTTACTTCTTAGTACCATGTAACAGCATGGTGTTTCTTGTAGCCATTAAGAACAACCAAATGTAAAGTGGTAGTCCTTTTTCCCCAACTATGGACAGACATTATTCCAGTAGTACGGTGAAATAATACTACCTGAGACTGACACAGAACTATTCATAAGGTTGGTGCATAGCCCTTTCACCATTCACTTGGTCTACATTCTGTTAGTTGAACTACAAACTAGTCACCAGAACCACACTACTACATTCCCACCTTTTGAGTTGAGAAGACAAGGAGAAGTTGAGAAAACAAGGAGAGGTTGAGAAGACAAGGAGAGGTTGAGAAGACAAGGAGAGGTTGAGAAGACAATGAGAAGTTGAGAAGACAAGGAGAAGTTGAGAAAACAATGAGATGTTGAGAAGACAATGGAAAGTTGAGAAGATGAGAAGATAAGGAGAAGTTGAGAAGACAATGAGAAGTTGAGAAGACAATGAGAAGTTGAGAAGACAAGGAGAGGTTGAGAAGACAATGAGAAGTTGAGAAGACAATGAGAAGTTGAGAAAACAATGAGAAGTTGAGAAGACAATGAGAAGTTGAGAAGACAATGAGAAGTTGAGAAGACACTGAGAAGTTGAGAAGACAATGAGAAGTTGAAAAGACAAGGCTCTATGCCCAGGCCTCTATGCCCTGTTCCTCCTTGCAAGGAGTAGAATGGGTACCAATGTAATCTTTACATGCCTATAAATCTATGAATCTACTACAGTATCTAACATATAGGGACTTGAAGCTGTTTATTATGAAGAATATAGGCATGTAAGGTTATATACAATCTGGCACAAGCTATAAATAAACGCTGAAGGATAGAGGGAAACCTTTAGGTCAGAGAAATAGATATATATGATCACTAACCTGATAGGAACTTATCTGGGGGTTGTTTCTGTGTTCAGTAAATATCTCCTATAAACCTGATAGGAACTCATCTGGGGGTTGTTTCTGTGTTCAGTAAATATCTCCTATAAACCTGATAGGAACTCATCTGGGGGTTGTTTCTGTGTTCAGTAAATATCTCCTATAAACCTGATAGGAACTCATCTGGGGGTTGTTTCTGTGTTCAGTAAATATCTCCTATAAACCTGATAGGAACTCATCTGGGGTTTGTTTCTGTGTTCAGTAAATATCTCTTATAAACCTGATAGGAACTCATCTGGGGGTTGTTTCTGTGTTCAGTAAATATCTCCTATAAACCTGATAGGAACTCATCTGGGGTTGTTTCTGTGTTCAGTAAATATCTCCTATAAACCTGATAGGAACTCATCTGGGGGTTGTTTCTGTGTTCAGTAAATATCTCCTATAAACCTGATAGGAACTCATCTGGGGGTTGTTTCTGTGTTCAGTAAATATCTCCTATAAACCTGATAGGAACTCATCTGGGGGTTGTTTCTGTGTTCAGTAAATATCTCCTATAAACCTGATAGGAACTCATCTGGGGGTTGTTTCTGTGTTCAGTAAATATCTCCTATAAACCTGATAGGAACTCATCTGGGGGTTGTTTCTGTGTTCAGTAAATATCTCCTATAAACCTGATAGGAACTCATCTGGGGGTTGTTTCTGTGTTCAGTAAATATCTCTTATAAACCTGATAGGAACTCATCTGGGGGTTGTTTCTGTGTTCAGTAAATATCTCTTATAAACCTGATAGGAACTCATCTGGGGGTTGTTTCTGTGTTCAGTAAATATCTCCTATTAACCTGATAGGAACTCATCTGGGGGTTGTTTCTGTGTTCAGTAAATATCTCCTATAAACCTGATAGGAACTCATCTGGGGGTTGTTTCTGTGTTCAGTAAATATCTCCTATAAACCTGATAGGAACTCATCTGGGGGTTGTTTCTGTGTTCAGTAAATATCTCCTATAAACCTGATAGGAACTCATCTGGGGGTTGTTTCTGTGTTCAGTAAATATCTCTTATAAACCTGATAGGAACTCATCTGGGGGTTGTTTCTGTGTTCAGTAAATATCTCCTATAAACCTGATAGGAACTCATCTGGGGGTTGTTTCTGTGTTCAGTAAATATCTCCTATAAACCTGATAGGAACTCATCTGGGGGTTGTTTCTGTGTTCAGTAAATATCTCCTATAAACCTGATAGGAACTCATCTGGGGATTGTTTCTGTGTTCAGTAAATATCTCCTATTAACCTGATAGGAACTTATCTGGGGGTTGTTTCTGTGTTCAGTAAATATCTCCTATAAACCTGATAGGAACTCATCTGGGGGTTGTTTCTGTGTTCAGTAAATATCTCCTATAAACCTGATAGGAATTCATCTGGGGGTTGTTTCTGTGTTCAGTAAATATCTCCTATTAACCTGATAGGAACTTATCTGGGGGTTGTTTCTGTGTTCAGTAAATATCTCCTATAAACCTGATAGGAACTCATCTGGGGATTGTTTCTGTGTTCAGTAAATATCTCCTATTAACCTGATAGGAACTTATCTGGGGGTTGTTTCTGTGTTCAGTAAATATCTCCTATAAACCTGATAGGAACTCATCTGGGGGTTGTTTCTGTGTTCAGTAAATATCTCCTATAAACCTGATAGGAACTCATCTGGGGGTTGTTTCTGTGTTCAGTAAATATCTCCTATAAACCTGATAGGAACTCATCTGGGGGTTGTTTCTGTGTTCAGTAAATATCTCCTATAAACCTGATAGGAACTCATCTGGGGGTTGTTTCTGTGTTCAGTAAATATCTCCTATAAACCTGATAGGAACTCATCTGGGGGTTGTTTCTGTGTTCAGTAAATATCTCCTATAAACCTGATAGGAACTCATCTGGGGATTGTTTCTGTGTTCAGTAAATATCTCCTATAAACCTGATAGGAACTCATCTGGGGGTTGTTTCTGTGTTCAGTAAATATCTCCTATAAACCTGATAGGAACTCATCTGGGGGTTGTTTCTGTGTTCAGTAAATATCTCCTATAAACCTGATAGGAACTCATCTGGGGGTTGTTTCTGTGTTCAGTAAATATCTCCTATAAACCTGATAGGAACTCATCTGGGGATTGTTTCTGTGTTCAGTAAATACAGTGCATTCGGAAAGTTTTCAGACCCCATTACTTTTTTCCACATTTTGTTTTGTTACAGCTTTACTCTAAAATGCATTACATATTTTTTGTTCCTCATCAATCTACACACAATACCCCATAATCACAAAGCGAAAACAGGTTTTTAGATATTTTTTTCAAATGTATACATAAAAAAAGTATAATAATACCTTAAGTACGTAAGTATTCAGACCCTTTGCTATGAGACTCTCAAGTCTGATGAAACCAAGATTGAACTCTTTGGCCTGAATGCCAAGCGTCACGTCTGGAGGAAACCTGGCACCATCCCTACAGTGAAGCATGGTGGTGGCAGCATAATGCTGTGGGATGTTTTTCAGTGGCAGGGACTGGGAGACTAGTCAGGATCGAGGGAAAGATGAACGGAGCAAAGTACAGAGAGATCCTTGGTGAAAACCTGCTCCAAAGCGCTCAGGACCTCAGACTGGGGCAAAGGTTCAACTTCCAACAAGACAACAACCCTAAGCACACAGCCAAGACAATGCAGGAGTGGCTTTGGGACAAGTCTCTGAATCAAATCAAATTTATTTATAAAGCTCTTCTTACATCAGCTGATATCTCAAAGTGCTGTACAGAAACCCAGCCTAAAACCCCAAACAGCAAGCAATGTAGGTGTAGAAGCACGGATGTCCTTGGGTGGCCAAGCCAGAGCCCAGACTTGAACCCGATCGAACATCTCTGGAGAGACCTGAAAATAGCTGTGCAGCGACGCTCCCCATCCAACCTGACAGAGCTTGAGAGGATCTTCAGAGAAGAATGAGAGAAACTCCCCAAATACAGGTGTGCCAAGCTTGTAGCGTCATACCCAAGAAGACTCAAGGCTGTAATCGCTACCAAAGGTGCTTCAACAAAGTACTGAATAAAGGGTCTGAATAATTATTATGAAAATGTGATATTTCAGTTTTACATTTTTATAAATGTGTGCTGAGTAAATATATCCTGACATTCCTGTTCAGTCCATAACCTGAACATATGCTGTGATCTCTAGTGTTTTATCTAACCGTGTGTATCAACATAGGTTTGTAATGAATAGAGACATTTGGTGACACCTTAAACAGTTATACAGGTCTAGAACACCCCCTGGGAAACAGAAAAGACAATTAAATCATGGCTGGATACTAGATGTGAATATAATGTGAGGTATTTAACACCACCTGCCTGGCCAGAAGTAGCTACAAATTCATAAATTCCCATCTTTAAGTACTTTCCATTTGTACTGTCTGAGTCACTGCACATGAATTGAGTTGACGGAGGATAGGATGTTTATTAGTCCAGATAGACATTAGTCTTCTGCTTTTGTCAACCCGCTGATATACACACATAAGGTGGGAGAGGCTGGACCAGGGGTTACGTTCCTGTCAAGGGGACATCGGCAGTATGTGGCACCTGAGATATTGATGCCAGCAACCCTCCGCTCATTCCCTGATAGATCACCCCCCCCCCCCCGAGTGCATGGGAGCATCTGTCAGCCTGACTCAACTGTACATGAGATCTGAATAATGTATCGGAACATATACGTCCATTTGCTCTGTGTGAGGATGAGGGTGTGGAGGATTCCTAGAGGAACAGCGGAACACTATTGTGAGTCGAGGCTTCCACAGATGAATACAGTAGCTGTGAGAGGGATTCCTTCATGATGTGATGCATTTCATTATTCCACCCTTGTCTATCAGCAGTTCATTGTTCCACCCTTGTCTATCAGCATGTCATTATTCCACCCTTGTCTATCAGCATGTCATTATTCCACCCTTGTCTATCAGCATGTCATTATAAAACCCTTGTCTCTCAGCATGTCATTATTCCACCCTTGTCTATCAGCATGTCATTATTCCACCCTTGTCTATCAGCATGTCATTATTCCACCCTTGTCTATCAGCATGTCATTATTCCACCCTTGTCTATCAGCAGTTCATTGTTCCACCCTTGTCTATCAGCATGTCATTATTCCACCCTTGTCTATCAGCATGTCATTATTCCACCCTTGTCTATCAGCAGTTCATTGTTCCACCCTTGTCTATCAGCATGTCATTATTCCACCCTTGTCTATCAGCATGTCATTATTCCACCCTTGTCTATCAGCATGTCATTATAAAACCCTTGTCTATCAGCATGTCATTATTCCACCCTTGTCTATCAGCATGTCATTATTCCACCCTTGTCTATCAGCAGTTCATTGTTCCACCCTTGTCTATCAGCATGTCATTATTCCACCCTTGTCTATCAGCATGTCATTATTCCACCCTTGTCTATCAGCATGTCATTGTTCCACCCTTGTCTATCAGCATGTCATTGTTCCACCCTTGTCTATCAGCATGTCATTATTCCACCCTTGTCTATCAGCATGTCATTATTCCACCCTTGTCTATCAGCATGTCATTGTCACTCTCATCTCATCCATCATCCCTCTCTCCTCTCATCCCTCTCCCCTCATCCCTCGCTCCTCTCATCCCTCTCTCCTCTCATCCCTCTCCTCTCATCCCTCTCCTCTCATCCCTCTCTCCTCTCATCCCTCTCTCCTCTCATCCCTCTCCTCTCATCCCTCGCTCCTCTCATCCCTCTCTCCTCTCATCCCTCTCCTCTCATCCCTCTCTATTGTCCTCTCCTCCATGTGAGGAGTCTTCTGTTGTGGCAGATAGCACTTACCCCTGAATCCTCTGAGCCCTTTACCTGTCTGTCTGTCTGTCTGTCTGTCTGTCTGTCTGTCTGTCTGTCTCTCTCTCTGTCTGTCTGTCTGTCTGTCTGTCTGTCTGTCTGTCTGTCTGTCTGTCTGTCTGTCTGTCTGTCTCTCTGTCTCTCTGTCTGTCTGTCTGTCTCTCTGTCTGTCTGTCTGTCTGTCTCTCTGTCTGTCTGTCTGTCTGTCTGTCTGTCTGTCTGTCTGTCTGTCTGTCTGTCTGTCTTCCCTCTCTCGACACGCTGCTCACCTACCTGACTAAGGCCTCTCTTCATCTGTTTTGAACATGTATCTGTTACCAGCATGCTGCGTAAATCCCTGCTGAGGGTATTTAAATATTAAGACTGTTCTGCTAGTCCTCGATCACACCACGTGGAGAATGAGGCTGCACTATACATTCGGTGCCGTTCAGTCAAAGTTGGTTAAGAGTACAGTCATGTTAAATACTACAAATGTGGGGATTAGAGAAGAGATATTGACCAAGAGTTCTTTGGATAATGTGAATTAGGTTTACATAGAATGTCAATATGTTCTTCATTCTACTCATCCAGGCCTAAATGAAACCCCAGACATGGATTTAAAATGAACATTAACACAGTAGCATTAACAACACAGGCCATTATGACCCCTCTACACTCTACAACTCTACAAAATAAGGTGCTATCTAGAACCTTAAAAGGGTTCTTCAGCTGTCCCCATAGGAGAACCTTTTGAGAACTGTCCCCATAGGAGAACCTTTTGAGAACTGTCCCCATAGGAGAACCTTTTGAGAACTGTCCCCATAGGAAAACCCTTTGAGAACTGTCCCCATAGGAAAACCTTTTGAGAACTGTCCCCATAGGAAAACCCTTTGAGAACTGTCCCCATAGGAAAACCCTTTGAGAACTGTCCCCATAGGAGAACCCTTTGAGAACTGTCCCCATAGGAAAACCTTTTGAGAACTGTCCCCATAGGAAAACCTTTTGAGAACTGTCCCCATAGGAAAACCCTTTGAGAACTGTCCCCATAGGAAAACCTTTTGAGAACTGTCCCCATAGGAAAACCCTTTGAGAACTGTCCCCATAGGAAAACCCTTTGAGAACTGTCCCCATAGGAGAACCCTTTGAGAACTGTCCCCATAGGAGAACCCTTTGAGAACTGTCCCCATTGGAGAACCCTTTGAGAACTGTCCCCATAGGAAAACCCTTTGAGAACTGTCCCCATAGGAAAACCCTTTGAGAACTGTCCCCATAGGAAAACCCTTTGAGAACTGTCCCCATAGGAAAACCCTTTGAGAACTGTCCCCATAGGAGAACCCTTTGAGAACTGTCCCCATAGGAGAACCCTTTGAGAACTGTCCCCATAGGAGAACCCTTTGAGAACTGTCCCCATAGGAGAACCCTTTGAGAACTGTCCCCATAGGAGAACCCTTTGAGAACTGTCCCCATAGGAAAACCCTTTGAGAACTGTCCCCATAGGAAAACCCTTTGAGAACTGTCCCCATAGGAAAACCCTTTGAGAACTGTCCCCATAGGAAAACCCTTTGAGAACTGTCCCCATAGGAAAACCCTTTGAGAACTGTCCCCATAGGAAAACCCTTCGAGAACTGTCCCCATAGGAGAACCCTTTGAGAACTGTCCCCATAGGAAAACCCTTCGAGAACTGTCCCCATAGGAGAACCCTTTGAGAACTGTCCCCATAGGAAAACCCTTCGAGAACTGTCCCCATAGGAGAACCCTTTGAGAACTGTCCCCATAGGAAAACCCTTCGAGAACTGTCCCCATAGGAGAACCCTTTGAGAACTGTCCCCATAGGAAAACCCTTTGAGAACTGTCCCCATAGGAAAACCCTTTAAAGAACCCTTTTGGTTCCAGGTAAACCTTTTGAGGTTCCATGTAGAATCTTTTCCACAGAGGGTTCTACATGGAACCAAAAGGGTTCTACCTGGAACCAAAAAGGGTTTTCCTATGGGGACAGCAGAAGAACCCTTTTGGAGCCTCTAATTGTAAGAGGTAGGTCATTGACAACACAACAATCTGTTTGGTTGTATTGAACTGTTTTTCTGACACTCTCATCAGCATCTCTCCCTACACATACAAATTCACCAATCTAGATTTTAACACGCTGAAATGAAACACCTTGTTTTTCTAATTAGGTAACTAAAAGCTAATCTGATGCCATTTGGAGTACAGCACGAAGCTGACCCATACAGTCAGACATGGAATCAATAGAGAATCATTAGTGAAGGACTCTGTCATATGAAACAGCATGCCACTGACCCCAGAGCCTGACCAGACAACACACTGGGGGGCCCAAAGACAGATAGAGGTTCGCTGTTACAGGCTGTAGCAGCTAGTTGTGTCCAGTGTCCACTACAATAGGAGACGAAAGACAGTGGTGACTGGGGGTTCAAATAACCTAAAATCACTTCTTTTTGCAACAAATGGAACTCCCAGTGTATTATATATACAGGAAATGGTAAGTGGCCTAGCTTGACCCGAGCAGAGAGGCGTGGGGGAGAGACGTGCAGACCAATTACACATTATATATACACCCTCCACAGACAGGAGTCAGTAGCCGTGGGGGAGAGACGAGCAGACCAGATATACATTATATATACACCCTCCACAGACAGGAGTCAGTAGCCGTGGGGGAGAGACGTGCAGACCAGATATACATTATATATACACCCTCCACAGACAGGAGCCAGAAATCCCCCTCTTCACACCAGGCCTGGGTTCAAATAGTATTTGTTAATGGTTTGATTGAGCCTGCCTGGACTGCCAGATAGACAGGGATGACACTCTTGGGAGTTGGGGCTATCCCATTGGTTCCACTGCGCCAGGTAAGCTTAACTGAACTTTCCAAGTATTTGAAAGAAAACAAATACTAATCGAACCCAGGTCTGCTCCACACCAGTCCACAGAGCCTCCACTCCAACACCAGATGAACCCAGGTCTGCTCCACACCAGTCCACAGAGCCTCCACTCCAACACCAGATGAACCCAGGTCTGCTCCACACCAGTCCACAGAGCCTCCACTCCAACACCAGATGAACCCAGGTCTGCTCCACACCAGTCCACAGAGCCTCCACTCCCACACCAGATGAACCCAGGTCTGCTCCACACCAGTCCACAGAGCCTCCACACCAGTCCACAGAGCCTCCACTCCCACACCAGATGAACCCAGGTCTGCTCCACACCAGTCCACAGAGCCTCCACTCCGGCACCAGATGCTTTACTTTGGCTGCATCCCGAATGGCACCTTATTCCCTATATAGTGCACTACTTTTGACCAGAGCCCTATGAGCCCTATGGGCCCTGGTTAAAAGTAGTGTACTACATAGGGAATAGGGTGTCATTTGGGATGCAGACGTTAGTTCTGGTCATCGGGATCATTTCACTCCAAGGCCTGGATGGAATGTTTAGCTGAGCTACGTCCAAGCAGCACACAGCCAAGACAATTAAATGTTGATGTGTCCCTGGAGGACGTTATCATATGTACCCCCCCTCAGATAGGATCCTGGATATTCTCCCTTTCCGATCCGCTCACAGCAGACCTGGGTTCACATACTATACAAAATCTTTCAACTATTTGGGGGGGGGGGGGTTGACTGAGTCTGCCTAGAGTGCCAGATGGGTTTGAGGGTTTGCCATTTTGAGATTATTCTATTGCCCAATTAAACCAGGCAGGCTCAATCAAGCACAGATTTAAAAAAGTATTTGAAATAATTGCGAATAGTATTTAAACCCAGTTTGTCTCCAAGACCAGACCAAACGAGACCAGCTCCACAGGGTTCTTCCATTGACCACAGGTGAAGGTTGTTGCATGATAGATGACTGATTAAAGAATCATCTTGAGGATATCAAGTCGGCAGCCCAGCTAAGCATGATAGCAATCAGATATGCTTCTGTGACTGGACCTTATATCTCATTATAAGACTCGGTTTATGCTCCATGTAAAAATGGATATGATTACACCCAAATAATATTCTTTACAAGAACAAAAAACATGAAAAAGCATGACAAACACAAAACAAGAATCAAAGGGTATTATTTGAATGTAAAACAAAGACATAGTGTGGGGTGAAATGGCATGTCCACATACAGTAAGAGATGGAATGAAATGGGACCAAATCTGCACATCAAAAGAGGAACTGACAGAGGAGACCACCAACGGAAGCATTTGGGTAATCGTCCAGTCACAGTGTAGTCCTTACCTTGACCCTGGGCAGGGGCTGGGAAATGTACAGCCAACACCAGGAAGAGCAGAGGACACCACGTCCTTATTGGGAGTCCTACAATCAGCATCCTTACAACTGTGATGCTCCTTCTGCACCTAGCGGGGAGAGGAGGAAAAATACAGACTATTTAACGCTGCCTGACTGCCACAGCTGTGGGCTTTGGAGAGCGCTAGAAAGAGGTTTTAGGAATAATGATGAGAGAGAGAGAGAGAGAGAGAGAGAGAGAGAATGAGAATGAGAGAGAAGGACAGAGAGACAGAGAATGAGAGAGAATGAGAGAGAAAGAGAGAGAATGAGAGAGAGAGAGAGAGAGAGAGAGGGGGGGGAGAATGAGAGAGGACAGAGAGACAGAGAATGAGAGCGAATGAGAGAGAAAGAGACAGAATGAGAGAGAGAGAGAGAGAGAGAGAGAGAGAGAGAGAGAGAGAGAGAGAGAGAGAGAGAGAGAGAGAGAGAGAGAGAGCGAGAGAGAGAGAGAGAGAATGAGAATGAGAGAGGACAGAGAGACAGAGAATGAGAGCGAATGAGAGAGAAAGAGACAGAATGAGAGAGAGAGAGAGAGAGAGAGAGAGAGAGAGAGAGAGAGAGAGAGAGAGAGAGAGAGAGAGCGAGAGAGAGAGAGAGAGAGCGAGGGGAGAGAGAGAGGAGAGAGAGAGAGAGAGAAGGACAGATAGACAGAGAATGAGAGAGAGAGTGAATGAGAGAGAGAGAAAGAGAGAGAGAGAGAGAGAGAGAGAGAGAGAGAGAGATTGTATGAGAGTGAGTGTTTACTTCCCTTGGCAATGTAAACATATGTTTCCCATGCCAATAAAGCCCCTTAAATTGAAAATTGAAATTGAGAGAGAGAGAGAGACAGAGAGAGAGACCAGCATTGAGTAGTAACAGACGTCCATAGCTATAGGGCTTTTTCAGTGTCGAGGCCCAGCCTGTCTCAAGTGGGGGCAGGCAGAAGGGAGTGAGGGGAAAAAGGGGAAGATCAGAGTCACTTTGAGAATGGGAAGTTGGAAACAGAACAGTAGAGGACTTTGTTACATTTTGACGGACAGGCCCAAGAGAACATTTCTTGAGTGCCATTGTTGACATTGAGAACAAGCAGAGCTCAACTTGTCTGTCACTCATCATTAAGGCTTTGACGAGACAGGCAGATTGTAACAGCAGCACAGGAATGGAGGAAGCTAGTACAATACTGCCACATAGGACGGCTGTAGGGCAGTAGGCTGAAAATGACCAGCTTTACTCACTTGTGTAAAAAAAATCTATGAATATATTCAATGCATTCATTATACTCAAACAGCATTGATGATGAAAATAGATTACCAATCAACATCCCTGGACATATAAGTGAATAACGTGTCAAAATGTGTCTTTATATACAGAGATACTGTACAGCATAATCCTGGCATCTGTGTCCATCAAACTAAGCCTGGACATTGACTTCACGACAGAGATATCATTTAGACATTTAACTATATTATACAAGCAAAAGCATAAAATGTTTTCTTCAAAACTATTATTTGCTATACTTATGCAATACAATTGAACCAAAACAAGAAAATATCTTGTCATTGGATTTACGTTAAAAGTTGGGTGAAAAAGGGATATGTTTTATTTTTTTACAGTTCGATGACAGTTTCCCACGTTGTTTCAATGTTATCACATGTATTTATCGTTGTTTAAATGACGTGGAAACACCGTTGATTCAACCAGTTTGTTTCCAATGGGAAGTAACTATTTGCTGACAAACATTGGATGTTTTTTTCCCCTACTTGTAAACCCTTATGGCCAATTATTCTTCAAAAGAAGAAGTATACACGAATCAGCACATTCAATTTGAAAGCTGAAACTGCTGATGAAACTCGTGAAGTAGTAATAATCCCTAAACGCTGTCCAATCAAAATACACCTCATCAAGCTGAACTATGTAGCCTACTCGTCAATAGAAGATGAGACAGGGACAAAACGCACCTTGTCGCCCTGGAAACAACCGGAAAATAAACATATTTCGTTTTTTTG